>NW_027198349.1:7500-15000 GCF_038502225.1 Cherax quadricarinatus
AAGAAGAAGTAGAACAAGAAGTAGAAGAAGAAGTAGAAGAAGAAGTAGAACAAGAAGTAGAAGAAGAAGTAGAAGAAGAAGTAGAAGAAGAAGTAGAAGAAGAAGTAGAAGAAGAAGTAGAATGTGTGTGTGTGTGTGTGTGTGTGTGTGTGTGTGTGTGTGTACTCACCTATTTGTACTCACCTATTTGTGGTTGCAGGGGTCGAGTCCTAGCTCCTGGCCCCGCCTCTTCACCGGTTGCTACTAGGCCCTCTCTCTCCCCGCTCCATGAGCTTTATCAAACCTCGTCTTAAAACTGTGTATGGTTCCTGCCTCCACTACGTCATTTTCTAGGCTATTCCACTGCCTTACAACTCTATGACTGAAGAAATACTTCCTACTATCTCTCTGACTCATTTGTGTCTTCAACTTCCAATTGTGGCCTCTTGTTTCTGTGTCCCCTCCCTGGAACATCCTGTCTTTGTCCACCTTGTCTATTCCACGCAGTATTTTATATGTCGTTATCATGTCTCCCCTGACCCTCCTGTCCTCCAGTGTCGTCAGGCCGATTTCCCTTAATCTTTCTTCATAGGACATTCCCCTTAGCTCTGGAACTAACCTTGTCGCAAACCTTTGTACTTTCTCTAGTTTCTTGACGTGCTTTATCAAGTGCGGGTTCCAAACAGGTGCTGCATACTCCAGTATGGGCCTGACATACACGGTGTACAGTGTCTTGAATGATTCCTTACTAAGGTATCGGAATGCTGTTCTCAGGTTTGCCAGGCGCCCATATGCTGCAGCAGTTATCTGATTGATGTGTGCTTCCGGAGACATGCTCGGTGTTATACTCACCCCAAGATCTTTCTCCTTGAGTGAGGTTTGCAGTCTTTGGCCACCTAGCCTATACTCTGTCTGTGGTCTTCTGTGCCCTTCCCCTATCTTCATGACTTTGCATTTGGCAGGATTAAATTCGAGAAGCCATTTGCTGGACCAGGTGTCCAGTCTGTCCAGGTCTCTTTGAAGTCCTGCCTGGTCCTCATCAGATTTAATTCTCCTCATTAACTTCACATCATCTGCAAACAGGGACACTTCTGAGTCTAACCCTTCCGTCATGTCGTTCACATATACCAAAAATAGCACTGGTCCTAGGACCGACCCCTGTGGGACCCCGCTCGTCACAGGTGCCCACTGTGATACATCATTACGTACCATGACTCGTTGTTGCCTCCCTGTCAGGTATTCTCTGATCCATTGCAGTGCCCTTCCTGTTATATGCGCCTGATGCTCTAGCTTCTGCACTAATCTCTTGTGAGGAACTGTGTCAAAGGCCTTCTTGCAGTCCAAGAAGATGCAATCAACCCACCCCTCTCTCTCTTGTCTTACTTCTGTTATTTTATCATAAAACTCCAGAAGGTTTGTGACACAGGATTTGCCTTCCGTGAATCCGTGCTGGTTGGCATTTATACTCCTGTTCCGTTCCAGGTGCTCCACCACTCTCCTCCTGATAATCTTCTCCATAATTTTGCATACTATACACGTCAATGACACAGGTCTATAGTTTAGTGCCTCTTTTCTGTCTCCTTTTTTAAAAATGGGAACTACATTTGCCGTCTTCCATACCTCAGGTAGTTGCCCAGTTTCCAGGGATGTGTTGAAGATTGTGGTAAGTGGCACGCACAACATATCTGCTCCCTCTCTAAGGACCCATGGGGAGATGTTGTCCGGTCCCATTGCCTTTGAGGTATCGATGTCCCTTAGCAGTTTCTTCACCTCCTCCTCATCTGTATGTATGTCGTCCAACACTTGTTGGTGTATTCCTTGCTGGTGTCCCCATCTGGTCTGTCCCCCCAGAGTCCTTCCTGTCTCTACTGTAAATACTTCCTTAAATCTCGTGTTGAGCTCCTCACATACCTCTTGATCGTTTCTTGTGAGTTCTCCACCTTCTTTCCTCAGCCTTATCACCTGGTCCTTGACTGTTGTCTTCCTCCTAATGTGGCTATACAGCAGTTTCGGGTCAGATTTGACTTTCGATGCTATGTCGTTTTCATACTGTCGCTGGGCCTCCCTCCTTATCTGTGCATACTCGTTTCTGGCTCTTCTACTAATCTCCTTGTTTTCCTGGGTCCTATGCCTCCTGTACCTTTTCCATTCTCTGTTGCACTTAGTTTTTGCCTCCCTACACCTTCGGGTAAACCAAGGACTCGTTTTGGTCTTCCTATTATTTCTGTTTCCCTTGGGAACAAAACTTTCCTCTGCCTCCTTGCACTTTGTTGCCACATATTCCATCATCTCGTTTACTGATTTTCCTACCATTTCTCTGTCCCACTGAACCTCCTGCAGGAAGTTTCTCATACCTGTGTAGTCCCCCCTTTTATAGTTTGGCCTGTCCCCTTCAGTTCCTGTTACCTTCTCCACTTGTAACTCTACTATATAGTCAAAACTCAGAACCACATGATCGCTAGCTCCAAGGGGCCTCTCGTAAGTGATGTCCTCAATGTCTGAACTGCTCAGGGTGAACACAAGATCCAGTCTTGCTGGCTCATCCTCCCCTCTCTCTCTGGTTGTGTCCCTGACATGTTGATGCATGAGGTTTTCAAGTACCACATCCATCATCTTGGCTCTCCATGTTTCGGGACCCCCATGTGGCTCCAGGTTTTCCCAGTCGATCTCCCTGTGGTTGAAATCGCCCATTACCAGTAACTTTGCTCTGCTCGAGTGAGCTCTTCTTGCCACCTCAGCCAGTGTGTCCACCATCACCCTGTTGTTTTCTTCGTACTCCTCTCTTGGCCTCCTGCAGTTCTGTGGTGGGTTATACATCACTCCAATGACTACTTTATGTTCTCCGGACTGAATTGTACCTACAATGTAGTCTCTTTCTCCAATCATGTCCATGCCTTCCATTTCCTCAAATCCCCATCGGTGTTTTATGAGCAGTGCAACCCCTCCTCCCCCTCTACTCCTTCTATCTTTCCTCAGGATCTGATATCCTGTTGGGAAGATTGTGTCTGTTATTGTCTCAGCGAGTTTTGTTTCTGTGACTGCTATGATGTCTGGGGATTTTTCACTGATTCTTTCATTCCACTCCTCATGTTTATTCGTTATTCCATCCGCGTTTGTGTACCAAACCTTTAGTTTCTTTTCTATCATTGTGGTCATGCAAGAATATTGGGGTTGGGGGAGCGAGAGCCTTGGTGGGGGCCTATATGGGGCTGTGGTGTAGGTGGGGTTTGTGTTGATGGGGGTGGGGTCAGAATGCCCATAAGGGACAGCTGTTGGGGTGAGGTTTGTGATATGGGGGTTGGTGGCAGAGGGAACAGTGAGTGGGTTGTAGTATAGGTTGCTCAGTTGCGTTGGGAATGTCGCGGGTGGAGTCTTTTGGTGGGAGATTCTGTGGGGTGTGTTTGCCCTTCCTCCTGTGTCTGGGTCCTGCTCATTTTCATTGCTTCTCGTTCCTCCTTGCGTCTCTGTACCCTCTCTTTCAGTGTAGTCCTTTCTTCTTGTGTTCTGTCGCGGTCGAGGTATACTCTCTGGTACCCCTCTTTGTCCCTCAGTCTTGCTTTCTCTTGCAGAATCCTGGTTCGAACTGATTCTTCCTTGAAAGTTACTCTGACAGGCCGTATCCTTCCACTCGCAAACCACCCAATTCTCTGAAAATTTGTCACCTGGGTCATATTGCCCTCCCCTATTGTTTTCATGATGCCTTCAATCATTTTTTTCTCCTCCTGTTTTATTTCTTCAAAGTTGGCCCCCTTGGCTTCTTGGAGCCCGTACACAAAAACTGACCTCGCCCTTTCCTCCTCCCACTGAGTCTCCATCTGCTTCCTCTGAGGCATTTTATTTCCTTCCATTGACATGTTCTTGCCTTCAGTCCCTGTCATATCTGAAACTTCTATTCTCAGTGAACTGTCTTTCCTGACCAGCTGTCCCTTGCTACTGCAGTTGGCTGTTAGAATCTCTGCATATAGCATACCTTCATTGTCTTCGGACCTGTCATTTGATCTTAGTGTGCTCATCGTCTTTTCCCTGGCCCCACGTGGGTCTGATAGGGCCTTCGTGTACGTGTACGTGTGTGTGTGTGTGTGTGTGTACTCACCTAATTGTACTCACCTAATTGTGGTTGCAGGGGTCGAGACTCAGCTCCTGGCCCCGCCTCTTCACTGATCGCTACTGGATCCTCTCTCTCTCTGCTTCCTGAGCTTTGTCATACCTCTTCTTAAAACTATGTATGGTTCCTGCCTCCACTACTTCACTTGCTAGGCTATTCCACTTGCTGACAACTCTATGACTGAAGAAATACTTCCTAACGTCCCTGTGACTCGTCTGAGTCTTCAGCTTCCAGTTGTGACCCCTTGTCCCTGTGTCCCCTCTCTGGAACATCCTATCTCTGTCCACCTTGTCTATTCCCCGCAGTATCTTGTATGTCGTTATCATGTCTCCCCTGACCCTTCTGTCCTCCAGTGTCGTCAGTCCGATTTCCCTTAACCTTTCCTCGTACGACATTCCCTTGAGCTCTGGGACTAGCCTTGTTGCAAACCTTTGTACTTTCTCTAACTTCTTGACGTGCTTGACCAGGTGTGGGTTCCAGACTGGTGCTGCATACTCCAGTATGGGCCTAACATACACAGTGTACAGTGTCTTGAACGATTCCTTATTAAGGTATCGGAACGCTATTCTCAGGTTTGCCAGGCGCCCGTATGCTGCAGCGGTTATTTGGTTGATGTGTGCCTCCGGTGATGTGCTCGGTGTTATGGTCACCCCAAGGTCTTTCTCCCTGAGTGAGGTCTGTAGTCTTTGTCCACCTAGCCTATACTCTGTCTGCGGTCTTCTTTGCCCCTCCCCAATCTTCATGACTTTGCATTTGGCTGGATTGAATTCGAGAAGCCAGTTACTGGACCACATGTCCAGCCTGTCCAGGTCTCTTTGCAGTCCTGCCTCATCCTCGTCCGATTTAATTCTTCTCATCAACTTCACGTCATCTGCGAACAGGGACACTTCAGAGTCTATTCCTTCCATCATGTCGTTCACATATATCAAAAATAGCACTGGTCCTAGAACTGACCCCTGTGGGACCCCGCTCGTAACAGGCGCCCACTGTGATACCTCTTCACGTACCATGACTCGTTGCTGCCTCCCTGTCAGGTATTCCCTTATCCATTGCAGTGCCCTTCCTTTTACGTGTGCCTGATCCTCCAGCTTCTGCACTAATCTCTTGTGGGGAACTGTGTCAAAGGCCTTCCTGCAGTCTAGGAAAACGCAATCTACCCAACCCTCTCTCTCGTGTCTTACTTCTGTTACCTTGTCATAAAACTCCAGGAGGTTTGTGATACAAGATTTGCCTTCCATGAACCCATGCTGGTTTTCATTTATAATCTTGTTCCTTTCCAGGTGTTCGACCACTCTCCTCCTGATAATCTTCTCCATGACTTTGCACACAATACATGTCAGAGACACAGGTCTGTAGTTTAGTGCCTCGTTTCTGTTTCCTTTCTTAAATATGGGGACTACATTAGCTGTCTTCCATTTCTCAGGTAGTTGCCCAGTTTCAAGGGATGTGTTGAAGATTGTGGTTAGAGGCACACACAGCATCTCTGCTCCTTCTCTAAGGACCCATGGGGAGATGTTGTCCGGTCCCATCGCCTTTGAGGTGTCAAGGTCACTTAAGAGCTTCTTCACCTCCTCCTCAGTTGTTCGTATGTCATCCAACACTTGTTGGTATATTCCCTCTTGATGTTCCCTTCTGTGCTGTCTTCCCACAGCCCTTCCTGTCTCTACTGTAAAAACTTCCTTAAATCTCCTGTTCAGCTCCTCACATACCTCCTGATCATTTCTTGTGAGTTCTCCACCTTCTGTCCTTAATCTGATCACCTGGTCTTTGACTGTTGTCTTCCTCCTGATGTGGCTATACAACAGTTTCGGGTCAGTCTTGATTCTCGATGCTATGTCATTTTCATACTGTCGCTGGGCCTCCCTCCTTACCTGTGCGTACTCATTCCTGGCTCTGCGACTGATCTCCCTATTTTCGTGTGTTCTCTGCCTTCTGTACTTTTTCCATTCTCTATTGCACTTTGTTTTTGCCTCCTTACACCGTCGGGTAAACCAGGGGCTTGTTCTGGTCTTCCCGTTGTTACTGTTGCCCTTGGGAATGAACCTTTCCACTGCCTCCTTGCATTTTGTTGCTACATATTCCATCATTTCATTTACTGGCTTTCCTGCCAGTTCTCTGTCCCACTGGACCTCCCGCAGGAAGTTCTTCAACCCTATGTAGTCCCCTCTTTTATAGTCAGGCTTTTCCCATTCTACTCCTGTTATTCTCTCCACTTGCAGCTCTACTATGTATTCAAAGCACAGAACCACGTGGTCGCTAGCTCCTAGGGGACTCTCATACTTGATGTCCTCAATGTCTGAGCTGCCCAGGGTGAACACAAGGTCCAATCTTGCTGGTTCATCCTCCCCTCTCACTCTGGTAGTGTCCTTAACATGTTGGTGCATGAGGTTTTCCAGCACCACGTCCAACATCCTGGCTCTCCATGTTTCGGGACCCCCATGTGGCTCCAGGTTTTCCCAGTCAATCTCCCTGTGGTTGAAATCCCCCATAACCAGCAACTTTGCTCTGCTGGAGTGAGCTCTTCTTGCCACCTCAGCAAGTGTGTCCACCATTGCTCTGTTGCTCTCTTCATATTCCTCTCTTGGCCTCCTGCAGTTCTGTGGTGGATTATACATCACTGCAATGACCACTTTGTGTTCCCCAGACTGAAGTGTACCTGCTATGTAGTCTCTTTCTCCTGTCTCATCTATTCCTTCCATTTTCTCGAATTTCCATCTGTTTTTTACGAGCAGAGCAACCCCACCTCCCCCCCTGCCCCTTCTATCTTTCCTCATGATCTGGTATCCTGGTGGGAAGATTGCATCTGTTATTGTCTCCATGAGTTTTGTTTCTGTAACTGCTATGATGTCTGGGGACTTCTCATTGATTCTTTCTTGCCATTCCTCATGTTTATTCGTTAATCCATCTGCATTTGTGTACCAAACCTTCAACTTCTGTTCTAATACTGTAACTGTGGTGCGGGGGGTGGAAACAGAGGGATCGGTGTGTGATGGTTGGTTTGGATTGTTCAGTTGCCTTGGGGGTGTCGTGGCTGGAGTCCTTCTGCAGGTGTTTCTGGGGGGTGCGCTTGTCCTTCCATTTGATCCTGGGTTATTCTGCTCTCCTTTTTCATTTCCTCCCATTTCTCCTTTCGTTTTTGAACTCTCTCTTTCATTGTCTTCCTTTCGTCCTGTGTTCTGTCTCGGTCGAGGTACACACTCCGGAACTCCTGCTTGCCTCTCAGCCGTGCTTTCTCCTGCAGGATCATGGTTCGGGTTGATTCTGCCTTGAAAATTACTTTGAGAGGCCGATTCCTTTTCTTTGTGAACCACCCAATTCTCCGAAAATTTGCCACCTGGGTCATGTCCCCCTCGCCTATCACCTTCATGATGTCTTCAATCGCTTTTTTCTCCTCCTGCTTTCTTTCATCATAAGTT
>NW_027198349.1:20000-40000 GCF_038502225.1 Cherax quadricarinatus
CTTTGCATGCCACAGTGTACTTGTCCCAGTACTGACCCTTGTGGGATCCCACTCATCACACTTGCTCATCACATCACCCCTCTTACTGTACTCTTTTCCAAGCGCCTTCTGACATTACAAAAGCGTTCGTCATTTTCTCAAAGAATTCTAGCAGATTCTTGAAACAGGATTTACTCTCTAAAACCGTGCTGGCTGGCTGTAAACACGCTCCATTCCAGGGTGTAGTACACTTGTACAGTGTGTGTGTGTGTGTGTGTGTACTCACCTAGTTATACTCACCTAGTTGTGGTTGTAGGGGTCGAGTCATAGCTGCTGGCCCCGAGTCTTCACTGGCCGCTAAAGGGTCACTCTCCCCGCACCATGAGCTTTATGTGTGTGTGTGTGTGTGTGTGTGTGTGTGTGTGTGTGTGTGTGTGTGTGTGTGTGTGTGTGTGTGTGTGTGTGTGTGTGTGCGTAGTTACTAGTAGTTACTAGTTGTGAAAGGCAGGACATTCCCCTTAGCTCTGGGATGAGTCTTGTTGCAAACCTTTGCACTTTCTTGAATTTCCTTACGTGCTTGGCTAGGTGTGCGCTCCAAACTGGTGCTGCATACTCCAACATAGGCCTCACGTACACGGTGTACAGGGTCCTGAACGATTCTTTATTGAGATGTCGGAATGCTATTCATAGGTTTGCTAGGCTCCCATATGCTGCAGCAGTTATTTAGTTGATGTGCGCCTCAGATGTGCCTGGTGTTATACTCACCCCAAGATCCTTTGCGCTTGGTGGGGTTGAACTCCAGGAACCAATTTCTGGACCAGGCCTGCAGCCTGTCCAGATCCCTTTGTAGTTCTGCCTGATCCTCGTGCGATTGAATTCTTCTCATCAACTTCACATCATCTGCAAACGGACACTTCTGAGTCTATTACTGCAGTCATGTCGTTCACAAATACCAGAAACAGCACCGGCCCTAGGACAGATCCCTGTTGAATCCCACTCATCACAGGCTCCCACTCTGACACCTCGTCACGTACCATGATCTGCCGTAGTCTTCCCGACAGGTATTCACTGATCCATTGCAGTGTCTGGTCCTCTAGCTTTTACACTAATCTCTTGTGTGGAACTGTGTCAAACGCCTTCATACAGTCCAAGAAAACGCAGTCTACCCACCCTTTTCTCTCTTAATTTAATGCTGTCACCCTGTCATAGAAATCCAGTAGGTTTGTGACATAGGATTTCCCGTCCCTGAAACCGTGCTGGTTGTCGTTAAAAGGCTTATTCGTTTCTAGGTGCTCCACCACTCTTCTTCTGATAATCTTCTCCATGACTTTGCATACTATACATGTCAGTGACACTGGTCTGTCGTTTAGTGCTTCTTGTCTAATTCTTTTTTTTTTTAAATTGGGACTACATTTGTTGTCTTCCATACCTCATGTAATCGCCTTGTTTCGATAGATGTGGTATACATAGCGCCTCTGCTCCCTCTCTCAGGACCCATGGAGAGATGTTATCCGGCCCCATCGTCTTTGAAGTATTTAGCTCCCTTAGCAGCCTCTTCATTTCTTCCTCGGTTGTGTGTATTGCTTCCAACACTTGATGGAGTACCCTACCTCTCCGTCTTTCTGGAGTCTCTTCTGTCTCCTCAGTTAACACTTCTTTGAATCTCATGTTGAGCTCCTCACATACTTCGTTGTCATTTCTTGTGATCTACCTTCCTCTCTTCCTCATCCTGATTACCTGGTCCTTGACTGTTGTTTTCCTCTTGATGTGGCTGTACAACAGCCACATCACACACACATGTGTATGTGCAATTGCATGCATGCCTATAGTATGTTCACAGTCTGTGACTCGCACACAACAGTTAGTACAACATATTTCATAAAAATTATATCTTGTTCTACCGTAACAACTTGCAACTGAGGCATCAACCAGACAGGTGAGGCGTCAACTAGACAAGTGAGGCGCCAACCAGACAGGTGAGGCGTCAACTAGACAAGTGAGGTATCAACCAGACAGGTGAGGCGTCAACCAGACAGGAGGATCGTGCGCTTCGCTGGGTTGTTTCAGGTGGAGAGTAATAATCCATTATCTTTTGTAACTCTCATACAGTATAAGGTAGCAGCACACTGTGGGTGCTCCCACAATGTAACTCTCATACAGTATAAGGTAGCAGCACACTGTGGGTGCTCCCACAATATAACTATCATACAGTATAAGGTAGCAGCACACTGTGGGTGCTCCCACAATATAACTATCATACAGTATAAGGTAGCAGCACACTCTGGGTGCTCCCACAATGTAACTATCATATAGTATAAGGTAGCAGCACACTGTGGGTGCTCCCACAATGTAACTATCATATAGTATAATGCAGCAGCACACTGTGGGTGCTTCCACAATATAACTATCATACAGTATAAGGTAGCAGCACACTGTGGGTGCTCCCACAATATAACTATCATACAATATAAGGTAGCAGCACACTGTGGGTGCTTCCACAATATAACTATCATACAGTATAAGGTAGCAGCACACTGTGGGTGCTCCCACAATATAACTATCATACAGTATAAGGTAGCAGCACACTGTGGGTGCTTCCACAATATAACTATCATACAGTATAAGGTAGCAGCACACTGTGGGTGCTTCCACAATATAACTATCATACAGTATAAGGTAGCAGCACACTCTGGGTGCTCCCACAATGTAACTATCATACAGCTCCCACAATATAACTATCAGCAGTATAAGGTAGCAGCACACTGTGGGTGCTCCCACAATATAACTATCATACAGTATAAGGTAGCAGCACACTGTGGGTGCTCCCACAATGTAACTATCATATAGTATAAGGTAGCAGCACACTCTGGGTGCTCCCACAATGTAACTATCATATAGTATAATGCAGCAGCACACTGTGGGTGCTCCCACAATATAACTATCATACAGTATAAGGTAGCAGCACACTCTGGGTGCTCCCACAATGTAACTATCATATAGTATAATGCAGCAGCACACTGTGGGTGCTCCCACAATATAACTATCATACAGTATAAGGTAGCAGCACACTCTGGGTGCTCCCACAATGTAACTATCATATAGTATAATGCAGCAGCACACTGTGGGTGCTCCCACAATATAACTATCATATAGTATAAGGTAGCAGCACACTGTGGGTGCTCCCACAATGTAACTATCATATAGTATAATGCAGCAGCACACTGTGGGTGCTCCCACAATATAACTATCATATAGTATAAGGTAGTAACACTGTGGGTGCTCCCACAATGTAACTACAATACAGTATAAGGTAGTAACACTGTGGGTGCTCCCACAATGTAACTACCATACAGTATAAGGTAGTAACACTGTGGGTGCTCCCACAATGTAACTATCATACAGTATAAGGTAGCCCCACACTGTGGGTGCTCCCACAATGTAACTACCATACAGTATAAGGTAGTAACACTGTGGGTGCTCCCACAATGTAACTACCATACAGTATAAGGTAGTAACACTGTGGGTGCTCCCACAATGTAACTACCATACAGTATAAGGTAGTAACACTGTGGGTGCTCCCACAATGTAACTACCATACAGTATAAGGTAGTAACACTCACACACACACACCTACACACACACACACCTACACACACACATTCCCAACGCAACTGAGCAACCTATACTACAACCCACTCACTGTTCTCTCTGCCACCAACCCCCATATCACAAACCTCACCCCAACAGCTGTCCCTTATGGGCATTCTGACCCCACCCCCATCAACACATACCCCACCTACACCACAGCCCCATATAGGCCCCCACCAAGGCTCTCGCTCCCCCAACCCCAATATACTTGCATGACCACAATGATAGAAAAGAAACTAAAGGTTTGGTACACAAACGCGGATGGAATAACGAATAAACATGAGGAGTGGAATGAAAGAATCAGTGAAAAATCCCCAGACATCATAGCAGTCACAGAAACAAAACTCGCTGAGACAATAACAGACACAATCTTCCCAACAGGATATCAGATCCTGAGGAAAGATAGAAGGAGTAGAGGGGGAGGAGGGGTTGCACTGCTCATAAAACACCAATGGGGATTTGAGGAAATGGAAGGCATGGACATGATTGGAGAAAGAGACTACATTGTAGGTACAATTCAGTCCGGAGAACATAAAGTAGTCATTGGAGTGATGTATAACCCACCACAGAACTGCAGGAGGCCAAGAGAGGAGTACGAAGAAAACAACAGGGTGATGGTGGACACACTGGCTGAGGTGGCAAGAAGAGCTCACTCGAGCAGAGCAAAGTTACTGGTAATGGGCGATTTCAACCACAGGGAGATCGACTGGGAAAACCTGGAGCCACATGGGGGTCCCGAAACATGGAGAGCCAAGATGATGGATGTGGTACTTGAAAACCTCATGCATCAACATGTCAGGGACACAACCAGAGAGAGAGGGGAGGATGAGCCAGCAAGACTGGATCTTGTGTTCACCCTGAGCAGTTCAGACATCGAGGACATCACTTACGAGAGGCCCCTTGGAGCTAGCGATCATGTGGTTCTGAGTTTTGACTATATAGTAGAGTTACAAGTGGAGAAGGTAACAGGAACTGAAGGGGACAGGCCAAACTATAAAAGGGGGGACTACACAGGTATGAGAAACTTCCTGCAGGAGGTTCAGTGGGACAGAGAAATGGTAGGAAAATCAGTAAACGAGATGATGGAATATGTGGCAACAAAGTGCAAGGAGGCAGAGGAAAGTTTTGTTCCCAAGGGAAACAGAAATAATAGGAAGACCAAAACGAGTCCTTGGTTTACCCGAAGGTGTAGGGAGGCAAAAACTAAGTGCAACAGAGAATGGAAAAGGTACAGGAGGCATAGGACCCAGGAAAACAAGGAGATTAGTAGAAGAGCCAGAAACGAGTATGCGCAGATAAGGAGGGAGGCCCAGCGACAGTATGAAAACGACATAGCATCGAAAGTCAAATCTGACCCGAAACTGCTGTATAGCCACATTAGGAGGAAGACAACAGTCAAGGACCAGGTGATAAGGCTGAGGAAAGAAGGTGGAGAACTCACAAGAAACGATCAAGAGGTATGTGAGGAGCTCAACACGAGATTTAAGGAAGTATTTACAGTAGAGACAGGAAGGACTCTGGGGGGACAGACCAGATGGGGACACCAACAAGGAATACACCAACAAGTGTTGGACGACATACATACAGATGAGGAGGAGGTGAAGAAACTGCTAAGGGACATCGATACCTCAAAGGCAATGGGACCGGACAACATCTCTCCATGGGTCCTTAGAGAGGGAGCAGATATGTTGTGCGTACCACTTACCACAATCTTCAACACATCCCTGGAAACTGGGCAACTACCTGAGGTATGGAAGACGGCAAATGTAGTTCCCATTTTCAAAAAAGGAGACAGAAAAGAGGCACTAAACTATAGACCTGTGTCATTGACGTGTATAGTATGCAAAATTATGGAGAAGATTATCAGGAGGAGAGTGGTGGAGCACCTGGAACGGAACAGGAGTATAAATGCCAACCAGCACGGATTCACGGAAGGCAAATCCTGTGTCACAAACCTTCTGGAGTTTTATGATAAAATAACAGAAGTAAGACAAGAGAGAGAGGGGTGGGTTGATTGCATCTTCTTGGACTGCAAGAAGGCCTTTGACACAGTTCCTCACAAGAGATTAGTGCAGAAGCTAGAGCATCAGGCGCATATAACAGGAAGGGCACTGCAATGGATCAGAGAATACCTGACAGGGAGGCAACAACGAGTCATGGTACGTAATGATGTATCACAGTGGGCACCTGTGACGAGCGGGGTCCCACAGGGGTCGGTCCTAGGACCAGTGCTATTTTTGGTATATGTGAACGACATGACGGAAGGGTTAGACTCAGAAGTGTCCCTGTTTGCAGATGATGTGAAGTTAATGAGGAGAATTAAATCTGATGAGGACCAGGCAGGACTTCAAAGAGACCTGGACAGACTGGACACCTGGTCCAGCAAATGGCTTCTCGAATTTAATCCTGCCAAATGCAAAGTCATGAAGATAGGGGAAGGGCACAGAAGACCACAGACAGAGTATAGGCTAGGTGGCCAAAGACTGCAAACCTCACTCAAGGAGAAAGATCTTGGGGTGAGTATAACACCGAGCATGTCTCCGGAAGCACACATCAATCAGATAACTGCTGCAGCATATGGGCGCCTGGCAAACCTGAGAACAGCATTCCGACACCTTAGTAAGGAATCATTCAAGACACTGTACACCGTGTATGTCAGGCCCATACTGGAGTATGCAGCACCTGTTTGGAACCCGCACTTGATAAAGCACGTCAAGAAACTAGAGAAAGTACAAAGGTTTGCAACAAGGTTAGTTCCAGAGCTAAGGGGAATGTCCTATGAAGAAAGATTAAGGGAAATCGGCCTGACGACACTGGAGGACAGGAGGGTCAGGGGAGACATGATAACGACATATAAAATACTGCGTGGAATAGACAAGGTGGACAAGGACAGGATGTTCCAGGGAGGGGACACAGAAACAAGAGGCC
Source organism: Cherax quadricarinatus (assembly GCF_038502225.1). NCBI lineage: Eukaryota > Metazoa > Arthropoda > Malacostraca > Decapoda > Parastacidae > Cherax > Cherax quadricarinatus. The sequence continues at coordinate 26,556 of NW_027198349.1, forward strand.
ACAATTGGAAGTTGAAGACACAAATGAGTCAGAGAGATAGTAGGAAGTATTTCTTCAGTCATAGAGTTGTAAGGCAGTGGAATAGCCTAGAAAATGACGTAGTGGAGGCAGGAACCATACACAGTTTTAAGACGAGGTTTGATAAAGCTCATGGAGCGGGGAGAGAGAGGGTCTAGTAGCAACCGGTGAAGAGGCGGGGCCAGGAGCTAGGACTCGACCCCTGCAACCACAAATAGGTGAGTACAAATAGGTGAGTACACACACACACACACACACACACACACACACACACACACACACACACACACACACACACACACACACACACACACACACACACACTAAGCAATCCCGTAACTCAGGTTGTGTTGGTCCAGCAACTTGCCACTGCTTATCCCTGGCCAGTAACGCTGTGACTTACAGCGTATTATAGAGCCATAACCTGGCCGTCACTGGCAGGGGCACACCTGCAGTTACTGAGGTGATGGATGCGCTCACTCAGGCCTCCTGCTCAGTCAGAAGTTTTTAATCCAGCTGTAATTCACTACAAGCTTTATAACGTAATTTCGAGACATTCCACACACACACACACACACACACACTGACACACACACACACACACACACACACACACACACACACACACACACCACACACACACACACACACACACACACACACACACCACACACACACACCACATACACACCACATACACAACACACACACACCACACACACACACACACACACACACACACACACACACACACACACACACACACACACACACACACACACACACACACACACACACCACACACACACACCACATACACACCACAAACACAACACACACACACCACACACACACACACACACACACACACACACACACACACACACACACACACACACACACACACACACGCAGGCACATACTACAGGCCTAGTGTCTAATCGACATGTGCCTAGAACAAAATGGTAACTAACACACACACACACACACACACACATATATATATATATATACATATATATATATATATATATATATATATATATATATATATATATATATATATATATACATACATACATATATGCATATACATATATAAGGATCGCACCAATAATAGATTAAAACTCTCCAATTCAGTGCTGGAGTTTACTTGATCCCATGTGGGGGCTGTGGTAGTTTACACTAGGAAAACTTCAAGGTGTTTAAGCACCAGAGTTATTGAGCACAACTATAAATATATTTAAAGGGTTTTGATGCTTTAAGAAAGGAAGAAGATTCAGGTTATAATGCGCGTGGGAGACTAGGAACTATTTTTCAGAAACAGCACAGCTCTTAAAGGGCGACTTTTTACCATTGAAGGAAAAAATATTTAAACGGGGCTACTGCGGGATGTCAACATAGTTGTTTATTGTATTTATAGATGGGACGGATATTTTTACATTGTATTTACTTAGCACTGCAACTTGTCTTTTGGTTATTGAGTACTTTATACTTCCGTTCCTATCATTAGATAACAAATTTGCACTATCAGTACCCACTTGCGACTGTCGTAACCACTTTACTCTCATATTATGAAGATTGAGACACTTATGCAACATATGGGAATCTTTGAGGAAACGTTTCTCCACACAGTGGCTTCATCAGTCCAATACAAAGCAGAAAGGTGTAAGGAGAGGAGGAGTTTGAGGTAATCAGTCCCTCAACATGGAATCGATGTGTTCAGTCCATCAGTCTTGTAGAATGTGTTGCATAAGTGTCTCAATCTTCAACTTGTCGGTTTTTCTTAAACCATTTCCCACTCTCATACTATGTAAATCTTAATCACAATGCAAGTAAAACTAATCAAAGTTTATTTTTTTCGCAACCCGCTATCAATGTCCATAAAAACGTTTCATGTGTTATGCCAGGAGTGTGAGGAAATTTTTAACGAAAGGGAAAATATCCCCACCATTTACGCCGAAAATGATGCTGGGTTCTTAGAGGAGAGTGGCATCCCTCCTAGAGAAGAGGCACTCTGTTAGGTAAGACACATATGCAACAGTTAGGCATCTTTATTTCGAAACGTTTCGCCTACACAGTAGGGTTCTTCAGTCAAGTACAGAAAAGTTGATAGAAGCAGAAGAGACTTGAAGGCGATGTAATCAGTCCACCACCCTAACTGTTGCATATGTGTCTTACCTAACAACCTGTCGGTATTTTATACCATTTTAATGTTCAAGAGGCACTCTGCTCTCGGGCACCAATCACAAACCGCACCACCGCCTTTTAAGGTGGCCCAGCATTGGTAGGAACAGATGGGGATTGCACAAGAGAGAGGTGACCTTGTATTAAAGTCAGTAGAATTACCGACAATATGTTAGGTAAAAGGACGTAAGTGCAACTAATGTGACATTTTATTGTGGCAACGTTTCGCTCTCTAGGAGCTCTATCAAGACGTAACGGCATGATAAAGCTCCTGGAGAGCGAAATGTTGTCACAATAGATTGTCACATTAGTTGCACTTGTGTCCTGTTACCTAACAGGTGTGACCTTGAAACACAATGAATGCGATTTAAAAAGGAGGGAAATTATCATAGTTGCTCTTTGTGATGACACGGAGTTTTTCAGAGACTTAAAACAGGAGTTGCAAAAGTTAGTAGTGAAGTCTGGGAGGACGTGTGAAAAAAAAACAGCAGGTAGAGAAGAGGAGAATGATGAGAGCAAGAAAAAAGACTGGCCAATGAAAGACTGGAAGTCAGATTGTGAATGTATTTAGATATCTTCGAAGAAATATGTCGATAGATAGGGGTAAGAGAAACGAAGTGAATCACAGAGCAGATAATAGAAAGTAGAGAGGTGTGGCTTCTGTGGAAAGACATTTTTCAGTGTGCGCTAAAACGAGAATGTATCAGAGGAGCCAACACTTTTGTACGAGCGTGAGGCATAGTCTCTAAATACTGCAGAATGGAAGAAGCTGCATAAAGTAAAATGTCATATGTGGAGCTGTCATAATCAGCGACCGATAAAGATTTTTATTTAAAGAATAAGGAAAGTACACAACGTTAGACGGCGTGAAGACTGGACCTGTATGATTCAAGGAAGAGGGCGCTGTTATGATGGCTTGACAATTTAGAGAGAATGAAACTGATAGAAAGCAAGAGAGTCTATAAATTCTGGATCAATTGAAGGTGTAGGGAACGTCAGAGGAAGGGTTAGAGACAGGGTGTAAGGGAACTTTTGAGTGGCAGGGGCTTGAGCATCCAACATGAGTGAATGGAGGCAGATGGATTTTGCCTTTTGACTTGCTGTCGGAGTACAGAGCAATGCAGCATTAATGAAGCGACTGAGGAGAAAATCGGTTAACTGGACTTAGAATTCTGGAGATGCGATGTACAGTGCCAGCTCTCTCAAGGACGGGTAAGCGGAGATTTCCCCACTTTGGTGGAGAGCTTGAACCGGGATGTCAGCGCACTTCGTGAAAGGCAGCCAGTGGATGAATGACAATGAATGTGTTGTCCCTCTACGGGTCACCATACCTTGGTGGGTAAACGGCTCTGGAGTAAAAAAAAAAAAAATCTCGTCATGGAAATTTTCTCTGATTTTATGTCTCATATTTTTTCCCTTCAAGTGGATCTCTGCCATTCCCCGGTTCATTAGAACTCCCATGGAAAGTCTTCCCTATATAAACACTGAAGCTCCAAATGAGCCTCAGGATTAACGAGTGAGCAACGTCTTTGAACTGAGGGGATCAGGAAATCTTAGCAGCAACGAGTGATTACCTGCTTCGTTACCTGTTTTGTAAATTACACGTTGATAAATATCCTTGTAATTTTCTGTTTCATTTGCCAGTTTTTTTTTTTTTTTGGTCTATGACTTATTCATCATTAACTAAATATGTTTAACTTATTTAATTTCCCATCCTTGATTGCCTGTGGAAGAAATCACAATAAAACAAGTGATTGCAAATATGAAAAAAAATGTCCGAGTGAAAACAGTAAATAAAACTTAAGAGCATTCATGTCCTTACACACATATATTGTTATTGCGCAATCACCGTCCGCAATCACCGTCCACAATCACCGTCCGCAATCACCGTCCACAATCACCGTCCGCAATCACCGTCCACAATCACCGTCCGCAATCACCGTCCGCAATCGCCGTCCACAATCACCGTCCGCAATCACTTGTTTCCAATCATCTGTTTTAATTACCTTTTCGTTGTGTGTCATTGTTTTAATTACCTCTATAGGATCTCATTCTTGTTTAATTATTCTGTGTGAATTCTACTGTAATCATGGGAGCACTAAGCCCGTAGGGCTCACACAATGCCTGGGGAATGGCTGCAGCCCAGGTGTCTCCGCCAGCTGGAGGGCCTCCAAGTGCTGCAGCCCAGGGGTCTCCGCCAGTTGGGGGGCCTCCAAGTGCTGCAACCCAGGGGTCTCCGCCAGTTGGAGGGCCTCCAAGTGCTGCAGCCCAGGGGCCTCCGCCAGCTGTAGGGCCTCCAGGTGCTGCAGTCCAGGGGCCTCCGCCAGCTGGAGGGCCTCCAGGGGCTGCAGCCCAGGGGCCTCCGCCAGCTGGAGGGCCTCCAGGGACTGCATCCCAGGGGCCTCCGCCAGATGGAGGGCCTCCAGGTGCTACAGCCCAGGGGCCTCGGCCAGCTGGAGTGCCTCCAGGTGCTGCAGCCCAGGGGCCTCCGCCAGCTGGAGGGCCTCCAGGTGCTGCAGCCCAGGGGTCTCCGCCAGCTGGAGGGCCTCCAGGTGCTTCAGCCCAGGGGCCTCCGCCAGCTGGAGGGCCTCCAGGGGCTGCAGCCCAGGGGCCTCCGCCAGATGGAGGGGCTGCAGCCCAGGGGCCTCCGCCAGATGGAGGGGCTGCAGCCCAGGGAGCTCTGCCATCTGAAGGGCCTCCAGGGGCTGCAGCCCAGGGGCCTCCGTCAGCTGGAGGGCCTCCAGGGGATGTAGCCCAGGGGCCTCCGCCAGCTGGAGGACCTCCAAGTGCTGCAGCCCAGGGGTCTCCGCCAGCTGGAGGGCCTCCAAGTGCTGCAACCCAGGGGTCTCCGCCAGCTGGAGGGCCTCCAAGTGCTGCAGCCCAGGGGTCTCCGCCAGCTGGAGGGCCTCCAAGTGCTGCAACCCAGGGGTCTCCGCCAGCTGGAGGGCCTCCAAGTGCTGCAACCCAGGGGTCTCCGCCAGCTGGAGGGCCTCCAAGTGCTGCAGCCCAGGGGCCTCCGTCAGCTGGAGGGCCTCCAGGGGATGTAGCCCAGGGGCCTCCGCCAGCTGGAGGGCCTCCAGAGATTCACTGGGAGCCTCAGAGTACCTGTAGCTCTGGAGCCTCAGAGTACCTGTAGCTCTGGAGCCTCAGAGTACCTGTAGCTCTGGAGCCTCAGAGTACCTGTAGCCCAGGGGCCTCACAGTACCTGTAGCCCAGGGGCCTCACAGTACCTGTAGCCCAGGGGCCTCACAGTACCTGTAGCCCAGGGGCCTCACAGTACCTGTAGCCCAGGGGCCTCACAGTACCTGTAGCCCAGGGGCCTCACAGTACCTGTAGCCCAGGGGCCTCACAGTACCTGTAGCCCAGGGGCCTCACAGTACCTGTAGCCCAGGGGCCTCACAGTACCTGTAGCCCAGGGGCCTCACAGTACCTGTAGCCCAGGGGCCTCACAGTACCTGTAGCCCAGGGGCCTCACAGTACCTGTAGCCCAGGGGCCTCACAGTACCTGTAGCCCAGGGGCCTCACAGTACCTGTAGCCCAGGGGCCTCACAGTACCTGTAGCCCAGGGGCCTCACAGTACCTGTAGCCCAGGGGCCTCACAGTACCTGTAGCCCAGGGGCCTCACAGTACCTGTAGCCCAGGGGCCTCACAGTACCTGTAGCCCAGGGGCCTCACAGTACCTGTAGCCCAGGGGCCTCACAGTACCTGTAGCCCAGGGGCCTCACAGTACCTGTAGCCCAGGGGCCTCACAGTACCTGTAGCCCAGGGGCCTCACAGTACCTGTAGCCCAGGGGCCTCACAGTACCTGTAGCCCAGGGGCCTCACAGTACCTGTAGCCCAGGGGCCTCACAGTACCTGTAGCCCAGGGGCCTCACAGTACCTGTAGCCCAGGGGCCTCACAGTACCTGTAGCCCAGGGGCCTCACAGTACCTGTAGCCCAGGGGCCTCACAGTACCTGTAGCCCAGGGGCCTCACAGTACCTGTAGCCCAGGGGCCTCACAGTACCTGTAGCCCAGGGGCCTCACAGTACCTGTAGCCCAGGGGCCTCACAGTACCTGTATCCCAGGGGCCTCACAGTACCTGTAGCCCAGGGGCCTCACAGTACCTGTAGCCCAGGGGCCTCACAGTACCTGTAGCCCAGGGGCCTCACAGTACCTGTAGCCCAGGAGCCTCACAGCACCTGTAGCCCAGGGGCCTCACAGTACCTGTAGTTCAGGGGCCTCACAGTACCTGTAGCATAGGGACCTAACAGTACCTGTAGCCCAGGGGCCTCACAGTACCTGTAGTCCAGGGGCCTCACAGTACCTGTAGCCCAGGGGCCTCACAGTACCTGTAGCCCAGGGGCCTCACAGTACCTGTAGCCCAGGGGCCTCACAGTACCTGTAGCCCAGGGGCCTCACAGTACCTGTAGCCCAGGGGCCTCACAGTACCTGTAGTCCAGGGGCCTCACAGTACCTGTAGCCCAGGGGCCTCACAGTACCTGTAGCCCAGGGGCCTCACAGTACCTGTAGCCCAGGGGCCTCACAGTACCTGTAGCCCAGGGGCCTCACAGTACCTGTAGCCCAGGGGCCTCACAGTACCTGTAGCCCAGGAGCCTCACAGTACCTGTAGCCCAGGAGCCTCACAGCGCCTGAAGCCGAGGAGCCTCACAGCACCTGTAGCCCAGGGGCCTCACAGTACCTGTAGCCCAGGGGCCTCACAGTACCTGTAGCCCAGGGGCCTCACAGTACCTGTAGCCCAGGGGCCTCACAGTACCTGTAGTCCAGGGGCCTCACAGTACCTGTAGCCCAGGGGCCTCACAGTACCTGTAGCCCAGGGGCCTCACAGTACCTGTAGCCCAGGGGCCTCACAGTACCTGTAGCCCAGGGGCCTCACAGTATCTGTAGCCCAGGGGCCTCACAGTACCTGTAGCCCAGGGGCCTCACAGTACCTGTAGCCCAGGGGCCTCACAGTACCTGTAGCCCAGGGGCCTCACAGTACCTGTAGCCCAGGGGCCTCACAGTACCTGTAGCCCAGGGGCCTCACAGTACCTGTAGCCCAGGGGCCTCACAGTACCTGTAGCCCAGGGGCCTCACAGTACCTGTAGCCCAGGGGCCTCACAGTACCTGTAGCCCAGGGGCCTCACAGTACCTGTAGCCCAGGGGCCTCACAGTACCTGTAGCCCAGGGGCCTCACAGTACCTGTAGCCCAGGGGCCTCACAGTACCTGTAGCCCAGGGGCCTCACAGTACCTGTAGCCCAGGGGCCTCACAGTACCTGTAGCCCAGGGGCCTCACAGTACCTGTAGTCCAGGGGCCTCACAGTACCTGTAGCCCAGGGGCCTCACAGTACCTGTAGCCCAGGGGCCTCACAGTACCTGTAGCCCAGGGGCCTCACAGTACCTGTAGCCCAGGGGCCTCACAGTACCTGTAGCCCAGGGGCCTCACAGTACCTGTAGCCCAGGGGCCTCACAGTACCTGTAGCCCAGGGGCCTCACAGTACCTGTAGCCCAGGGGCCTCACAGTACCTGTAGCCCAGGGGCCTCACAGTACCTGTAGCCCAGGGGCCTCACAGTACCTGTAGCCCAGGGGCCTCACAGTACCTGTAGCCCAGGGGCCTCACAGTACCTGTAGCCCAGGGGCCTCACAGTACCTGTAGCCCAGGGGCCTCACAGTACCTGTAGCCCAGGGGCCTCACAGTACCTGTAGCCCAGGGGCCTCACAGTACCTGTAGCCCAGGGGCCTCACAGTACCTGTAGCCCAGGGGCCTCACAGTACCTGTAGCCCAGGGGCCTCACAGTACCTGTAGTCCAGGGGCCTCACAGTACCTGTAGCCCAGGGGCCTCACAGTACCTGTAGTCCAGGGGCCTCACAGTACCTGTAGCCCAGGGGCCTCACAGTACCTGTAGCCCAGGGGCCTCACAGTACCTGTAGCCCAGGGGCCTCACAGTACCTGTAGCCCAGGGGCCTCACAGTACCTGTAGCCCAGGGGCCTCACAGTACCTGTAGCCCAGGGGCCTCACAGTACCTGTAGCCCAGGGGCCTCACAGTACCTGTAGCCCAGGGGCCTCACAGTACCTGTAGCCCAGGGGCCTCACAGTATCTGTAGCCCAGGGGCCTCACAGTACCTGTAGCCCAGGGGCCTCACAGTACCTGTAGCCCAGGGGCCTCACAGTACCTGTAGTCCAGGGGCCTCACAGTACCTGTAGCCCAGGGGCCTCACAGTACCTGTAGCCCAGGGGCCTCACAGTACCTGTAGCCCAGGGGCCTCACAGTACCTGTAGCCCAGGGGCCTCACAGTACCTGTAGTCCAGGGGCCTCACAGTACCTGTAGCCCAGGGGCCTCACAGTACCTGTAGCCCAGGGGCCTCACAGTACCTGTAGCCCAGGGGCCTCACAGTACCTGTAGCCCAGGGGCCTCACAGTACCTGTAGTCCAGGGGCCTCACAGTACCTGTAGCCCAGGGGCCTCACAGTACCTGTAGCCCAGGGGCCTCACAGTACCTGTAGCCCAGGGGCCTCACAGTACCTGTAGCCCAGGGGCCTCACAGTACCTGTAGTCCAGGGGCCTCACAGTACCTGTAGCCCAGGGGCCTCACAGTACCTGTAGCCCAGGGGCCTCACAGTACCTGTAGCCCAGGGGCCTCACAGTACCTGTAGCCCAGGGGCCTCACAGTACCTGTAGCCCAGGGGCCTCACAGTACCTGTAGCCCAGGGGCCTCACAGTACCTGTAGCCTAGGGGCCTCACAGTACCTGTAGCCCAGGGGCCTCACAGTACCTGTAGCCCAGGGGCCTCACAGTACCTGTAGCCTAGCGGCCTCACAGTACCTGTAGCCTAGCGGCCTCACAGTACCTGTAGCCCAGGGGCCTCACAGTACCTGTAGCCTGGCGGCCTCACAGTACCTGTAGCCTGGCGGCCTCACAGTACCTGTAGCCTCACAGTACCAGGGGACTCACAGTACCTGTAGCCCAGGGGCCTCACAGTACCTGTAGCCCAGGGGCCTCACAGTACCTGTAGCCCAGGGGCCTCACGGTACCTGTAGCCCAGGGGCCTCACAGTACCTGTAGCCCAGGGGCCTCACAGTACCTGTAGCCCAGGGGCCTCACAGTACCTGTAGCCCAGGGGCCTCACAGTACCTGTAGCCCAGGGGCCTCACAGTACCTGTAGCCCAGGGGCCTCACAGTACCTGTAGCCCAGGGGCCTCACAGTACCTGTAGCCCAGGGGCCTCACAGTACCTGTAGCCCAGGGGCCTCACAGTACCTGTAGCCCAGGGGCCTCACAGTACCTGTAGCCCAGGGGCCTCACAGTACCTGTAGCCCAGGGGCCTCACAGTACCTGTAGCCCAGGGGCCTCACAGTACCTGTAGCCCAGGGGCCTCACAGTACCTGTAGCCCAGGGGCCTCACAGTACCTGTAGCCCAGGGGCCTCACAGTACCTGTAGCCCAGGGGCCTCACAGTACCTGTAGCCCAGGGGCCTCACAGTACCTGTAGCCCAGGGGCCTCACAGTACCTGTAGCCCAGGGGCCTCACAGTACCTGTAGCCCAGGGGCCTCACAGTACCTGTAGCCCAGGGGCCTCACAGTACCTGTAGCCCAGGGGCCTCCAAGTACCTGTAGCCCAGGGGCCTCACAGTACCTGTAGCCCAGGGGCCTCACAGTACCTGTAGCCCAGGGGGGCCTCACAGTACCTGTAGCCCAGGGGCCTCACAGTACCTGTAGCCCAGGGGCCTCACAGTACCTGTAGCCCAGGGGCCTCACAGTACCTGTAGCCCAGGGGCCTCACAGTACCTGTAGCCCAGGGGCCTCACAGTACCTGTAGCCCAGGGGCCTCACAGTACCTGTAGCCCAGGGGCCTCACAGTACCTGTAGCCCAGGGGCCTCACAGTACCTGTAGCCCAGGGGCCTCACAGTACCTGTAGCCCAGGGGCCTCACAGTACCTGTAGCCCAGGGGCCTCACAGTACCTGTAGCCCAGGGGCCTCACAGTACCTGTAGCCCAGGGGCCTCACAGTACCTGTAGCCCAGGGGCCTCACAGTACCTGTAGCCCAGGGGCCTCACAGTACCTGTAGCCCAGGGGCCTCACAGTACCTGTAGCCCAGGGGCCTCACAGTACCTGTAGCCCAGGGGCCTCACAGTACCTGTAGCCCAGGGGCCTCACAGTACCTGTAGCCCAGGGGCCTCACAGTACCTGTAGCCCAGGGGCCTCACAGTACCTGTAGCCCAGGGGCCTCACAGTACCTGTAGCCCAGGGGCCTCACAGTACCTGTAGCCCAGGGGCCTCACAGTACCTGTAGCCCAGGGGCCTCACAGTACCTGTAGCCCAGGGGCCTCACAGTACCTGTAGCCCAGGGGCCTCACAGTACCTGTAGCCCAGGGGCCTCACAGTACCTGTAGCCCAGGGGCCTCACAGTACCTGTAGCCCAGGGGCCTCACAGTACCTGTAGCCCAGGGGCCTCACAGTACCTGTAGCCCAGGGGCCTCACAGTACCTGTAGCCCAGGGGCCTCACAGTACCTGTAGCCCAGGGGCCTCACAGTACCTGTAGCCCAGGGGCCTCACAGTACCTGTAGCCCAGGGGCCTCACAGTACCTGTAGCCCAGGGGCCTCACAGTACCTGTAGCCCAGGGGCCTCACAGTACCTGTAGCCCAGGGGCCTCACAGTACCTGTAGCCCAGGGGCCTCACAGTACCTGTAGCCCAGGGGCCTCACAGTACCTGTAGCCCAGGGGCCTCACAGTACCTGTAGCCCAGGGGCCTCACAGTACCTGTAGCCCAGGGGCCTCACAGTACCTGTAGCCCAGGGGCCTCACAGTACCTGTAGCCCAGGGGCCTCACAGTACCTGTAGCCCAGGGGCCTCACAGTACCTGTAGCCCAGGGGCCTCACAGTACCTGTAGCCCAGGGGCCTCACAGTACCTGTAGCCCAGGGGCCTCACAGTACCTGTAGCCCAGGGGCCTCACAGTACCTGTAGCCCAGGGGCCTCACAGTACCTGTAGCCCAGGGGCCTCACAGTACCTGTAGCCCAGGGGCCTCACAGTACCTGTAGCCCAGGGGCCTCACAGTACCTGTAGCCCAGGGGCCTCACAGTACCTGTAGCCCAGGGGCCTCACAGTACCTGTAGCCCAGGGGCCTCACAGTACCTGTAGCCCAGGGGCCTCACAGTACCTGTAGCCCAGGGGCCTCACAGTACCTGTAGCCCAGGGGCCTCACAGTACCTGTAGCCCAGGGGCCTCACAGTACCTGTAGCCCAGGGGCCTCACAGTACCTGTAGCCCAGGGGCCTCACAGTACCTGTGGCCCAGGCCTCACAGTACCTGTAGCCCAGGGGCCTCACAGTACCTGTAGCCCAGGGGCCTCACAGTACCTGTAGCCCAGGGGCCTCACAGTACCTGTAGCCCAGGGGCCTCCCAGTACCTGTAGCCCAGGGGCCTCACAGTACCTGTAGCCCAGGGGCCTCACAGTACCTGTAGCCCAGGGGCCTCACAGTACCTGTAGCCCAGGGGCCTCACAGTACCTGTAGCCCAGGGGCCTCACAGTACCTGTAGCCCAGGGGCCTCACAGTACCTGTAGCCCAGGGGCCTCACAGTACCTGTAGCCCAGGGGCCTCACAGTACCTGTAGCCCAGGGGCCTCACAGTACCTGTAGCCCAGGGGCCTCACAGTACCTGTAGCCCAGGGGCCTCACAGTACCTGTAGCCCAGGGGCCTCACAGTACCTGTAGCCCAGGGGCCTCACAGTACCTGTAGCCCAGGGGCCTCACAGTACCTGTAGCCCAGGGGCCTCACAGTACCTGTAGCCCAGGGGCCTCACAGTACCTGTAGCCCAGGGGCCTCACAGTACCTGTAGCCCAGGGGCCTCACAGTACCTATAGCTCAAAGCCTCACAGTACCTATACCCAAGGGGCCTCACAGTACCTGTAACCCAGGGGCCTAACAGTACCTGTAGCCCATGGGTCGCACAGTACCTGTAGCCCAGGGATCGCACAGTACCTGTAGCCAAGGGGCCTCACAGTACCCGTAGCCCAGGGGCCTCACAGTACCTGTAGCCCAGGGGCCTCACAGTACCTGTAGCCCAGGGCCCTCACAGTACCTGTAGCCCAGGGGCCTCACAGTACCTGTAGCCCAGGGGCCTCACAGTACCTGTAGCCCAGGGGCCTCACAGTACCTGTAGCCCAGGGGCCTCACAGTACCTGTAGCCCAGGGGCCTCACAGTACCTGTAGCCCAGGGGCCTCACAGTACCTGTAGCCCAGGGGCCTCACAGTACCTGTAGCCCAGGGGCCTCACAGTACCTGTAGCCCAGGGGCCTCACAGTACCAGAACCCCAGGGGCCACACAGTACCTGTAGCCCAGGGGCCTCACAGTACCTGTAGCCCAGGGGCCTCACAGTACCTGTAGCCCAGGGGCCTCACAGTACCTGTAGCCCAGGGGCCTCACAGTACCTGTAACCCAGGGACCTCACATTACCTGTAGCCAAGGGGCCTCACAGTACCTGTAACCCAGGGCCTCACAGTACCTGTAGCCCAGGGGCCTCACAGTACCTGTAGCCCAGGGGCCTCACAGTACCTGTAGCCCAGGGGCCTCACAGTACCTGTAGCCCAGGGGCCTCACAGTAACTGTAGCCCAGGGGCCTCACAGTACCTGTAGCCCCGGGGCCTCACAGTACCTGTAGCCCAGGGGCCTCACAGTACCTGTAGCCCAGGGGCCTCACAGTACCTGTAGCCCAGGGGCCTCACAGTACCTGTAGCCCAGGGGCCTCACAGTACCTGTAGCCCAGGGGCCTCACAGTACCTGTAGCCCAGGGGCCTCACAGTACCTGTAGCCCAGGGGCCTCACAGTACCTGTAGCCCAGGGGCCTCACAGTACCTGTAGCCCAGGGGCCTCACAGTACCTGTAGCCCAGGGGCCTCACAGTACCTGTAGCCCAGGGGCCTCACAGTACCTGTAGCCCAGGGGCCTCACAGTACCTGTAGCCCAGGGGCCTCACAGTACCTGTAGCCCAGGGGCCTCACAGTACCTGTAGCCCAGGGGCCTCACAGTACCTGTAGCCCAGGGGCCTCACAGTACCTGTAGCCCAGGGGCCTCACAGTACCTGTAGCCCAGGGGCCTCACAGTACCTGTAGCCCAGGGGCCTCACAGTACCTGTAGCCCAGGGGCCTCACAGTACCTGTAGCCCGGGGGCCTCACAGTTCCTGTAGCCCGGGGGCCTCACAGTTCCTGTAGCCAAGGGGCCTCACAGTTCCTATAGCCCAGGGGCCTCACAGTTCCTG
>NW_027198350.1:0-45627 GCF_038502225.1 Cherax quadricarinatus
GACATGTCATATAGGTTATTATATTGTCTATCTCTGTATTTCTCAATAAGTGGATAATTAAGCACAGTGTTCAAGACAGTGACCATATGCCTGATCACATAATTTACATTTAATTTGATCATCATCTGTGTGTCTCCCAAACTGCCAGAAGTTCTTGTAACCAAGCCTAAGCCTGGCCACTACAACATCAGTCAGTCTGTTCACATTGCAAATTACTCCATAAACATACTTATCAATGTTCATGTTATCATAGTGTGTTATAAATCTACTCAGGCTTCTAACTGCATTCCTATAACAATCATTTTCATTATTTACTTCTCTCCTAATATTATTCCCAATGTTATATTCTGCATTCTCCTTCTGTGTACTCTTCTTGGTTAACATCAACTTTATTATGAAGGAGTAATCCAGTGTGTGATGGGATCCATAGCAATTGTACATTAATTCCTTTGTCCCGGATTTTTGAGTATCTGTATATGGCTTCTCCAATGAGCATGTTGTTGGAGTCATTATATGAGTTAAGAGCCTTCAGTGATGACATAGAATCAGTAATGATGATAGAGTCAAGCTCAGTGTCAAAAGTTAGCTTTAGCGCCATTACCTGGAGTTTACCTGGAGAGAGTTTCGGGGGTCAACGCCCCCGCGGCCCGGTCTGTGACCAGGCCTCCTGGTGGATCAGCGCCTGATCAACCAGGCTGTTGCTGCTGGCTGCACGCAAACCAACGTACGAGCCACAGCCCGGCTGATCAGGAACTGTCTTTAGGTGCTTGTCCAGTGCCAGCTTGAAGACTGCCAGGGGTCTGTTGGTAATCCCCCTTATGTGTGCTGGGAGGCAGTTGAACAGTCTCGGGCCCCTGACACTTATTGTATGGTCTCTTAACGTGCTAGTGACACCCCTGCTTTTCATTGGGGGGATGGTGCATCGTCTGCCAAGTCTTTTGCTTTCGTAGTGAGTGATTTTCGTGTGCAAGTTTGGTACTAGTCCCTCTAGGATTTTCCAGGTGTATATAATCATGTATCTCTCCCTCCTGCGTTCCAGGGAATACAGGTTTAGAAACCTCAAGCGCTCCCAGTAATTGAGGTGTTTTATCTCCGTTATGCGCGCCGTGAAAGTTCTCTGTACATTTTCTAGGTCGGCAATTTCACCTGCCTTGAAAGGTGCTGTTAGAGTGCAGCAATATTCCAGCCTAGATAGAACAAGTGACCTGAAGAGTGTCATCATGGGCTTGGCCTCCCTAGTTTTGAAGGTTCTCATTATCCATCCTGTCATTTTTCTAGCAGACGCGATTGATACAATGTTATGGTCCTTGAAGGTGAGATCCTCCGACATAATCACTCCTAGGTCTTTGACGTTGGTGTTTCGCTCTATTTTGTGGCCAGAATTTGTTTTGTACTCTGATGAAGATTTAATTTCCTCGTGTTTACCATATCTGAGTAATTGAAATTTCTCATCGTTGAACTTCATATTGTTTTCTGCAGCCCACTGAAAGATTTGGTTGATGTCCGCCTGGAGCCTTGCAGTGTCTGCAATGGAAGACACTGTCATGCAGATTCGGGTGTCATCTGCAAAGGAAGACACGGTGCTGTGGCTGACATCCTTGTCTATGTCGGATATGAGGATGAGGAACAAGATGGGAGCTAGTACTGTGCCTTGTGGGACAGAGCTTGTCACCGTAGCTGCCTCGGACTTTACTCTGTTGACGACTACTCTCTGTGTTCTGTTAGTGAGGAAATTATAGATCCATCGACCGACTTTTCCTGTTATTCCTTTAGCGCGCATTTTGTGCGCTATTACGCCATGGTCACACTTGTCGAAGGCTTTTGCAAAGTCTGTATATATTACATCTGCATTCTTTTTGTCTTCTAGTGCATTTAGGACCTTGTCGTAGTGATCCAGTAGTTGAGACAGACAGGAGCGACCTGTTCTAAACCCATGTTGCCCTGGGTTGTGTAACTGATGGGTTTCTAGATGGGTGGTGATCTTGCTTCTTAGGACCCTTTCAAAGATTTTTATGATATGGGATGTTAGTGCTATTGGTCTGTAGTTCTTTGCTGTTGCTTTACTGCCCCCTTTGTGGAGTGGGGCTATGTCTGTTGTTTTTAGTAACTGAGGGACGACCCCCGTGTCCATGCTCCCTCTCCATAGGATGGAAAAGGCTCGTGATAGGGGCTTCTTGCAGTTCTTGATGAACACAGAGTTCCATGAGTCTGGCCCTGGGGCAGAGTGCATGGGCATGTCATTTATCGCCTGTTCGAAGTCATTTGGCGTCAGGATAACATCGGATAGGCTTGTGTTAGTCAAATTTTGTGGCTCTCTCATAAAAAATTCATTTTGGTCTTCGACTCTCAGTCTGGTTAGCGGCTTGCTAAAAACTGAGTCATATTGGGACTTGAGTAGCTCACTCATTTCCTTGCTGTCATCTGTGTAGGACCCATCTTGTTTAAGTAGGGACCCAATACTGGACGTTGTTCTCGATTTTGATTTGGCATAGGAGAAGAAATACTTTGGGTTTCTTTCGATTTCATTTATGGCTTTTAGTTCTTCCCGCGATTCCTGACTCCTAAAGGATTCTTTTAGCTTAAGTTCGATGCTTGCTATTTCTCTGACCAGTGTCTCCCTGCGCATTTCAGATATATTGACCTCTTTTAGCCGCTCTGTTATTCTTTTCCGTCGCCTGTAAAGGGAGCGCCTGTCTCTTTCTATTTTACATCTACTCCTCCTTTTTCTTAGAGGAATAAGCCTTGTGCATACATCGAGTGCCACCGAGTTAATCTGTTCTAGGCATAAGTTTGGGTCTGTGTTGCTTAGTATATCTTCCCAGCTTATATCGGTTAGGACTTGGTTTACTTGGTCCCACTTTATGTTTTTGTTATTGAAGTTGAATTTGGTGAATGCTCCCTCATGACTAGTCTCATTTTGTCGGTCTGGGGCTCCATGCATACATGTCTGAACCTCAATTATGTTGTGATCTGAGTATATTGTTTTTGATATGGTGACATTTCTTATCAGATCATCATTGTTAGTGAAGATGAGGTCTAGTGTATTCTCCAGTCTTGTAGGCTCTATTATTTGCTGGTTTAAATTGAATTTTGTGCAGAGATTTAAAAGCTCGTGTGAGTGTGAGTTTTCATCAGAGCTGCCTCCTGGTGTTATTTCTGCAACAATATTATTTGCTATATTCCTCCATTTTAGGTGCCTTAAGTTGAAATCCCCCAGGAGCAAGATGTTGGGTGCAGGAGCTGGAAGATTTTCCAGACAGTGGTCAATTTTTAACAGCTGTTCCTGGAATTGCTGGGATGTTGCATCCGGAGGCTTGTAGACTACCACAATGACTAGGTTTTGGTTCTCGACCTTTACTGCTAAAACTTCCACTACGTCATTTGAGGCATTAAGCAGTTCTGTGCAAACAAGTGACTCTGCAATGTACAGGCCAACCCCCCCCTTTTGCCTGTTCACTCTGTCACATCTGTATAGGTTGTAACCTGGGATCCATACTTCGTTGTCCAAGTGATCCTTTATGTGGGTCTCAGTGAAAGCCGCGAACATTGCCTTTGCCTCTGCAAGCAGTCCACGGATGAAAGGTATTTTGTTGTTTGTAGCTGGCTTTAGACCCTGTATATTTGCAAAGAAGAATGTTATCGGGCTGGTGGTATTGTTGGTACTGGGGGGGGATTTTTTTTCCGGCATTAGTATCTGTATCTGTTGGTTTGGAGTGGAGGCCATCGACTGTGGTTCCACTCCAGGAATGACTGGATTTGGTGTACGATTTCTGCCATTTCCTGCCAGTTTTTTTTCCTTCCTGGCACTAAAAAACCTCTCCCTCTTGAGTGGCTGTGGCTACCCAGGTTTTCCCCTGGCCTGGATGTTTTGTATCTTTTTGTCCCCTTTAGATGGTATGCCTGGCAATTTAAGTTATAGCACAGTCTTTCCTGTACTGAAGAGGTACACATTTCAGGGTGAAAAAGCTTACAGGAAGGGAGTTTGCATTTTCCTGTTTTCATATGGGCATGGCATTTTCTAGGGTGGTCATAGTTGCATGTCCCATCTGTTTTTCCAGATTTCCCATGCCAGCAGATACCAAGTGCATAGTATGTGCACAGGCTTGGTTTCCGCTTGCCTTGGGTTTCTGTGACTGTATTCCCTGTTGGTGCATGTTTCCCTGTCTTACTTCTATCCTCCCTAGCACCAACAATGGAGCTCCCACCAGTTGTTTTTGGTAATTTATCCTCACTATTGCTATTGGAGTCCTCTTGTTTGCTATTTCCTGCGGTATTTCTAGTTTGCAATATTGGTTTTATCTTATCTTTGACTACACTTGTTTCCCTACTATGGCTCCTGTCCCCTATGAGGTCATTTATATGTATTCCTTCCTGCGTATAATTCCCGACTCCCTGGACAATATCTCCAGCTTCACCATTTCTGTCTCCCAGGACAGTATCTCCAGCTTCACCATTTCTGTCTCCCAGGACAGCACCTCCAGCTTCACCATTACTGTCTCCCAGGACAGTATCTCCAGCTTCACCATTTCTGTCTCCCAGGACAGCACCTCCAGCTTCACCATTTCTGTCTCCCAGGACAGTATCTCCAGCTTCACCATTTCTGTCTCCCAGGACAGCACCTCCAGCTTCACCATTACTGTCTCCCAGGACACCTCCAGCTTCACCATTACTGTCTCCCAGGACAGCACCTCCAGCTTCACCATTACTGTCTCCCAGGACAGCACCTCCAGCTTCACCATTACTGTCTCCCAGGACAGCACTATCAGCCCCACATTTACTGACTACCAGGACATCACCTCCAGCCTTACAGTTTATGACTACATGGCCAGTATCAAGGGCAGTACCATTCAGCCCAGACATTTTATGTTCCCATCTGTTGTAGAAAGCTTCCAGGTTTTCTATGAAAGCAGCTTTGATGTTGTCCTCTTTTAATACCCTTGTGATTTTAGTCCACAGTTTTTCCTCATTTGAGCATACCCAAAAACACTTCTCTGTTTTAATACTGCTTGTAGCTAGTTCTGGGATATCTGCACAAGGGGCGTGACACCAATTTCCACAAAAATGACAATTTATCCATGTGGAAGCCCGTTTGTTTGACTGACCACAGACTACACAGGGCTTCATAATGATTTGAATGGTTGATTTACTGCAATTCTACTAGCAACCTCTTGAAAATTCTATTAATAACCTTAAATGAAGCTCTAGCTATTTGTATTTCTGTTTCTAACTCTTTTTGTATATTGGACAGCTTACCGTCACGTTCCTGATTTTTAATGTTTGTGTTTATAGGGCGCCTGCAACCCCATCCGTTTACAGTCTGCTTTATTGTCCAACGAAACTGTTTGAAACCAGTCCCGGGTTCGGACCAGTCAAGGGTTCGGACCAGGCAAGGGTTCGGGCCAGTCGATCTGCTCTGATCAGTGGGTCACTTATTTAAAACATACTGGTCGGTGATTTGAGCTAACACATGAAGGATCTACTGGAAATTATCTACCCGAGTAATATGTGATTTGACTGATACAAAAGTATAACTTGCGTGTTGAAGAGCCGGTGATATCTGGCAGCTCCTACAATGACGAACGGTCACCTCCTTGTTTATCAATCGCTGTATCTGGCTTTTCTCTTTTTTTTTTTTTTTTTTTTTTTTTTTTTCTTTTTTCCGTCTCCACCACAATAAATGCTATATTATCACTATAGTTGACTGGTGCAAATTTTGGAGGAAGGACGCTTTTTCTGTAGTAATAATTGCTTCTCGTTGTGTATATTGCGACTGCTGGTAACTACAGGTTATATGAAATTCACAGTAACGTCTCGTATTTCAAGAAAAAGAAACTAATGAAAGTCACTCCACTCCACTAAGTACCATTATAATACTGGTTAGTTGCTACTACAACACTGTATTCTGCTAATCACTGGTATCACTAGATTATATGCGAGTACACTGGCAAGCCAGGAAGATTATTAAAAAACAGCTGACCTGTGGTAAGTTCTGGCGACTTCTGGCACCTGCCTCTATAGGCTTATCACTTCATTTACAAATTCACCTGTTTTCAAATGACACTTTAGCCTTTTATCATCAATATACTAGGGAGCCACTGTAGTATACACTATATACTATGTATACTCAATGTTATCAGGGAGACTTTCTTTCCTCTGACATGAAAAGTTCAATTATTATTTTTTTTTCCACACGGGACAGGCCTATGATTCCCCTCTGGCAGTAAACTCTGCTAGTGCACACTAATTCTCCTTTTTTGACTCAGTATATAATGTTTTCCGCCCAAGATTTGTTCCAGGCGCTAGAGGGATGTATCGTATAGGATTGATGACACAAATTAAAGTTCTAGCACGTAAGAGCGACCGTGAAAACACGAAAAACCCGGAGCACAACGAGGCACGCCTGAAATCTTTGTGGTTCTTAGGGTTAGGCAAGCGAAGAATTCCCAAGTATTGAGGTTGTCTAACTCTTGGGCACGACCTATTTCCACATTGAACAAATGTGACACCACCTACGACTGCTGCACCTCTCCTGCTTACGGTATATGAGCTATTCTCCATACATATGCTGCATTCCATTCAAGATTGATGGACTGACCTCAGTGTCCAGAATGTCTTGCTGCCAATTTTGTCAAGGTTGGGAACCAAAGCAATCATAGCACTAGGGGGAGGGAACACAACTTTGTAGTACCCACAGTCAGTTGCCAGGCTTCAAACACCTTTTATTGTACAACAATAAAGGAATGAAACAGACTGCCTGGACATGTCAAAGCCAGTCATAGCATGAACCAATTCAACATGAGAGCCAAAAGGTGCCTGATGAATGTAGCTACAGAAAGGGAGGGGAATGATTTTTTATTTTTTTTAGCTAACACACGTGTAATTTTACCTTATTCCTAATAATGACCCTCGTATTGTAGATAGTCTTAATGATCCTCGTGTAGTAGATAGTCTTTTTAGTATGATAATAAGATGTTATCTCCATTATAGAATAATAATAAGATATTATAACCTTTATATAATAATAATAAGGAAAAAAGACCCCAAGGGAAATAAGTCACTCTGTTTGACTTTTTTGGGTTATTCCATGTTGTTTACACATATGCTGCAATGTATGATAATCTATGCAACTGTATTTGTGTATACCTGAATAAACTTACTAATTACTTACTTACTTAATACCTTACTTCCGAGATATTCGCCTGGAATGGAGCCGGCCACCCACGTCGGGAAATATTTTTTCCGATAAAATCGTGTTTGTTTGAGGGTTTTTCCTCAAATTACTGGTAATCTAGTGCAGTTATCCTCTGTAAAACTCCATTTTCTTTTACTAAAAGTCAAAGAAGACGTAGTAGGAAGGAGGGGAAATGATTTTATGTATGATATGGTTGGTGGATACTCGCCATGTTGGGGCCTATTTTATTCATTCTTGAGTATATAACATGATTCTATGTTATATATGGTGTTTATTATGTCATAATAGATCAATTGTGATAGATAAATATTGCGACCTCCGAATGGGTCACAATGTATATAATGTATATTACCTATGGGAAAACCTGGGTAGCCACAGCCACTCAAGAGGGAGAGGTTTTTTAGTGCCAGGAAGGAAAAAAAACTGGCAGGAAATGGCAGAAATCGTACACCAAATCCAGTCATTCTTGAAGTGGAACCACAGTCGATGGCCTCCACTCCAAACCAACAGATACAGATACTAATGCCGGAAAAAAAATCCCCCCCCAGTACCAACAATACCACCAGTCCGATAACATTCTTCTTTGCAAATATACAGGGTCTAAAGCCAGCAACAAACAACAAAATACCTTTCATCCGTGGACTGCTTGCACAGGCAAAGGCAATGTTCGCGGCTTTCACTGAGACCCACATAAAGGATCACTTGGACAATGAAATATGGATCCCAGGTTACAACCTATACAGATGTGACAGAGTGAACAGGCAAAAGGGGGGGGGGTTGGCCTGTACATTGCAGAGTCACTTGTTTGCACAGAACTGCTTAATGCCTCAAATGACGTAGTGGAAGTTTTAGCAGTAAAGGTCGAGAACCAAAACCTAGTCATTGTGGTAGTCTACAAGCCTCCGGATGCAACATCCCAGCAATTCCAGGAACAGCTGTTAAAAATTGACCACTGTCTGGAAAATCTTCCAGCTCCTGCACCCAACATCTTGCTCCTGGGGGATTTCAACTTAAGGCACCTAAAATGGAGGAATATAGCAAATAATATTGTTGCAGTAATAACACCAGGAGGCAGCTCTGATGAAAACTCACACTCACACGAGCTTTTAAATTTCTGCACAAAATTCAATTTAAACCAGCAAATAATAGAGCCTACTAGACTGGAGAATACACTAGACCTCATATTCACTAACAATGATGATCTGATAAGAAATGTCACCATATCAAAAACAATATACTCAGATCACAACATAATTGAGGTTCAGACATGTATGCGAGGAGCCCCAGACCGACAAAATGAGACTAGTCACGAGGGAGCATTCACCAAATTCAACTTCAATAACAAAAACATAAAGTGGGACCAAGTAAACCAAGTCCTAACCGATATAAGCTGGGAAGATATACTAAGCAACACAGACCCAAACTTATGCCTAGAACAGATTAACTCGGTGGCACTCGATGTATGCACAAGGCTTATTCCTCTAAGAAAAAGGAGGAGTAGATGTAAAATAGAAAGAGACAGGCGCTCCCTTTACAGGCGACGGAAAAGAATAACAGAGCGGCTAAAAGAGGTCAATATATCTGAAATGCGCAGGGAGACACTGGTCAGAGAAATAGCAAGCATCGAACTTAAGCTAAAAGAATCCTTTAGGAGTCAGGAATCGCGGGAAGAACTAAAAGGTATAAATGAAATCGAAAGAAACCCAAAGTATTTCTTCTCCTATGCCAAATCAAAATCGAGAACAACGCCCAGTATTGGGCCCCTACTTAAACAAGATGGGTCCTACACAGATGACAGCAAGGAAATGAGTGAGCTACTCAAGTCCCAATATGACTCAGTTTTTAGCAAGCCGCTAACCAGACTGAGAGTCGAAGATCAAAATGAATTTTTTATGAGAGAGCCACAAAATTTGATTAACACAAGCCTATTCGATGTTATCCTGACGCCAAATGACTTCGAACAGGCGATAAATGACATGCCCATGCACTCTGCCCCAGGGCCAGACTCATGGAACTCTGTGTTCATCAAGAACTGCAAGAAGCCCCTATCACGAGCCTTTTCCATCCTATGGAGAGGGAGCATGGACACGTGGGTCGTCCCTCAGTTACTAAAAACAACAGACATAGCCCCACTCCACAAAGGGGGCAGTAAAGCAACAGCAAAGAACTACAGACCAATAGCACTAACATCCCATATCATAAAAATCTTTGAAAGGGTCCTAAGAAGCAAGATCACCACCCATCTAGAAACCCATCAGTTACACAACCCAGGGCAACATGGGTTTAGAACAGGTCGCTCCTGTCTGTCTCAACTACTGGATCACTACGACAAGGTCCTAAATGCACTAGAAGACAAAAAGAATGCAGATGTAATATATACAGACTTTGCAAAAGCCTTCGACAAGTGTGACCATGGCGTAATAGCGCACAAAATGCGCGCTAAAGGAATAACAGGAAAAGTCGGTCGATGGATCTATAATTTCCTCACTAACAGAACACAGAGAGTAGTCGTCAACAGAGTAAAGTCCGAGGCAGCTACAGTGAAAAGCTCTGTTCCACAAGGCACAGTACTAGCTCCCATCTTGTTCCTCATCCTCATATCCGACATAGACAAGGATGTCAGCCACAGCACCGTGTCTTCCTTTGCAGATGACACCCGAATCTGCATGACAGTGTCTTCCATTGCAGACACTGCAAGGCTCCAGGCGGACATCAACCAAATCTTTCAGTGGGCTGCAGAAAACAATATGAAGTTCAACGATGAGAAATTTCAATTACTCAGATATGGTAAACATGAGGAAATTAAATCTTCATCAGAGTACAAAACAAATTCTGGCCACAAAATAGAGCGAAACACCAACGTCAAAGACCTGGGAGTGATTATGTCAGAGGATCTCACCTTCAAGGACCATAACATTGTATCAATCGCATCTGCTAGAAAAATGACAGGATGGATAATGAGAACCTTCAAAACTAGGGAGGCCAAGCCCATGATGACACTCTTCAGGTCACTTGTTCTATCTAGGCTGGAATATTGCTGCACTCTAACAGCACCTTTCAAGGCAGGTGAAATTGCCGACCTAGAAAATGTACAGAGAACTTTCACGGCGCGCATAACGGAGATAAAACACCTCAATTACTGGGAGCGCTTGAGGTTTCTAAACCTGTATTCCCTGGAACGCAGGAGGGAGAGATACATGATTATATACACCTGGAAAATCCTAGAGGGACTAGTACCGAACTTGCACACGAAAATCACTCACTACGAAAGCAAAAGACTTGGCAGACGATGCACCATCCCCCCAATGAAAAGCAGGGGTGTCACTAGCACGTTAAGAGACCATACAATAAGTGTCAGGGGCCCGAGACTGTTCAACTGCCTCCCAGCACACATAAGGGGGATTACCAACAGACCCCTGGCAGTCTTCAAGCTGGCACTGGACAAGCACCTAAAGTCAGTTCCTGATCAGCCGGGCTGTGGCTCGTACGTTGGTTTGCGTGCAGCCAGCAGCAACAGCCTGGTTGATCAGGCGCTGATCCACCAGGAGGCCTGGTCACAGACCGGGCCGCGGGGGCATTGACCCCCGAAACTCTCTCCAGGTATGGAAAATTTAAAGGGTGTTACCTGTAAGTACCTCAACATTACATTCATACAAGTAATCTCATTGGAAGACAATAACCATATTGTTTACCGTATTCACCCCGTGTAGACATGTGAGAAAACTTAGCCACCCGTGGTCACTGCAGGTGGCTCCTTCGACATCATAATCTTACCCATATCTATCCGAGACCAGTATGAATTGGATAGCACACGCAAGTACGGCACTACTAATTTATTGTGGACTGTAAAGATTATATTAGTTTAACTGAATGAAGGGGGAGGGAGTAGGTTACACATGTATATATCAAGGGTAAACACTTGTAAACTGTAATACCACCACTGACCAGATTTTCTCTGGTGGTCACTTGATGAAGCTGGATCACCCACAACCTATCCAATTACAACATACTTAACTGGCCAGTATCAGTTTGCTATAACTAGAAATGTTACTGTTATGCAGGGTTCTGCATGACATCGTAATGTACATATTGTGGAGAAGTGTGCCATAATAATATGAATATTATAGTTGTAAAGAATAATTTTATAATTGATAATGTGCATTTGGGGGTACTGTAAAGTACTCTAACTGTAATTATAAAGAAATTCTGTTAATGATTTATTTTCCAAGGATGTTTGGGTACACGGAGTAAGCGTGGGTTGGGAGAGTGTAGAGGCTGGCGTCGGAGATGCTGTGTATTTAAGATAAGTTTGTAGTTGTGCACTCATTTTGTTTATCCAACTCAAGCCATAGGCTCTCATATGGCTTACCTGTATGTTCACCCAGGCTCTGACATGATCAGGGTGCTGTGGGAGGAGTGAGGAAATAAGAAATGGGGTTTGTAGTGTAGTGACGGCCTGACGCTGACGAGGCCTAGTGGTTATGGTGGCTGAACCTCCAGCCAGCGGTTTGTTTGTGTACCCTCATTTGGGCGTTTAGGATTAAGGTTTTTCTGTTATGTTATGTTATGGTGACTAAATAGATATATTTTCCTAATTGGGATTTTTGAATAACCCTCTGTTACCCAACCCCTTTAAGTACACATACTAGTTTAGTGCTTTCTGTTTTGACTGGGATAGCCCTGGGTGGCCGGTTTGGGCTTGAGATATAAGTAACTTTTTCCTTTGCCCTTAGACCAGGTTCAAACCCCAGCTATCCCACATTTCTGCATAACATGGGGGCCTGTATATGGGAGAATTATCAAATTTTATGTGGTAATTCAAGTTTGCAACCTGGAAAGTCAATAATCATTCTTTACTGGGTTGGTCAGAGGAAGCATTCACTATAACACTCCCACTAAAATGATAATTTACCTTTGTAATATTGCTGGTTTTTAGGGTGTTATTTTTAATTAATACCCTGTGAATAATTTACTTTTGTGTGCAACATTGCTGGTTTTTAGGGTGTTATTAATAACTAATACCCTGTGAATAATTTACCTTTCTGTATAATATTGCTGGTTTTAGGGTGTTATTATTAATTAATACTCTATAAATCATTTACCTTTCTGTGCCATATTGTTGATTTTTAGGGTGTTATTAATACTTGATATTTTGTGCATAATTTACCCTTGCAGGTACAATCTTGCTGATTTTTAGGGGGTTATGCTCACCTAAATTTCTGGGAATGATTTACCTTTGCAGGTGCAGTAGCTCTTATTTTTTTTCTGCCAGGATTTTCTTTTTGTTTGCAATCCTGTTTAATTTGAGGGAGTCACATGACAACTCCTTGTGAATATACTACTTCAGTATATGTACCTTGCTGTGTGCTTTATTATTTTATATCAGTAAGTTCTGTGGCTGGTAGTAAGATTTGGTGCTATTATTTCCCAAAATGACTGACACTGGTGAAAATTCTGAGGATGACATGCATTTGGAAGGTGACATTGAATCAAATCCCCATGATAAGAACCTGGATAAGGAAGTAGTAATTTTACAAAAGAAATTAGCCCTAGTTGCAGAAGAAAAGGAACGGTTAAAGATTGAGCACACAAAGATCCAGGAACAGAGAGCCTTAGAGGAGCTTAGGGCTCAAGAAAGAGCTAAAGAGAGGCAGCTTGCTTCTCACCCAGACACAGACACAAGGGTAGATGTTTTTCATTTGGATAAAGCTATAAAATTTGTGCCCAGATTCCTAGAGAAAGACCCAGACCAGTTTTTTCTGTTATTTGAAAGTACGGCCAAATCCCAAGTTTGGCCGAAAAATGAATGGGCGACATTAGCAAGAACCCAATTAGTTGGTAAAGGGTTACAGGCTGTTAGTTCTTTAGAAGGATCTGCCTTTTCTGATTATCATAAGCTAAAAGAGGTAGTTTTACTGGCTTATCAAATGTTGCCGGAAAGGTATCGGCAGAAATTCAGAGGACTAAAGTTTCAGTCAGGGCAGTCTTTGATGGAATATGGTAAGGAGATGTCACTTCTAAATAGTTGGTGTCGCTCAAAGGGGGTGGTAGGCAATTATGAAGGTGTAATTACCTTAATTTTGTTAGAGGATCTTTTGGGAAATGTTCCTTCTGACCTTAAGGCATATCTTTAGGAGAAGGATCTTGATGATTTTAATAATGCTTTAGAGCTGGGTGACAGATTTTTAGCTAACCAAAAATTTGGTAGTAGTTACCACACCCCACATACTAATAATGGTAAGTTTTCTCCACCCACCAATAGGAATAAGAAATTTCAGAAGTTTAAGCCACCCATCTATCAGCCTAATAACCACAAGAGTTTTAATAACCCTAATTTTCCAGTACCCACTCGAGGAGGTTTTAAGTCAGCTGTCACAGGTCCAGGACTACCAGGAACAGGTGGGACGAGCCCAGTTCCCCAGAACCAAGGGATCCAACCTAGGTCAAATGGGCAGGGGGCCTTTAAACCTTATCACTGTACATATTGCAATAAACAGGGCCACCTGCAGCCATATTAGTGTTCGCATCGCTATTGGGCCGTGTGGACGTGCTGCGCAGTAGCTCCTGATTGAGTTGGCTTTTGTGCAGTGTTGACGTGTACTTGGCTCTGTGAAGACCTGTTTGCGCGCTCTCTAGAATTGAAGCAAGATGCCCTCCATCGAGCAACTTTACCAACAGCTTAAGGAAGAATTGAGGTTGGCGAATATGGAAATTCGGCGACTGACCGAGGAAAACAAAAAGATTCGTAGTAGTCCTCCTGTTTTGAGTCCTCAGGTCAAGAAGGGAAACTGGTCAGTGGCTGGACAGCAGGGAAAGAAGTTGACGATCAAGAAGACGAATGGAAAGGTAGAAACGATGAAGAAGAAAGAGACTGCCGTGGAAACTGTTGTGGAAACATCCAATACATTCTCAGTGCTACCCGATGAATGTGAGTCGACTACTGGGAACGTCATGCCGAAAGACATTAAGGAAGGTAAGAATATTGTTGTTGTTGGGGATAGCCAAGTTAGGTATATGGATAGGGCGTTCTGCTTGAAGGACAGGAGTAGGAGACAGAGAGTTTGCTTTCCTGGGGCTGGGATGGAGGATATTGTTAGCCATCTGGATGACATCATGAGAGGTAATGGGAGCAATCCTATTATCTGTCTCAGTGCTGGAGGCAATGAAGTTGGCAGACGTAGGAGTGAGGACCTGATTAGCAGGTATAGGTCAGCAATAGAAATAATTAGAAGTAAGGGTGGGAACCCTCTTATAAGATAAGATAAGATAAGATAAGATTTCGTTCGGATTTTTAACCCCGGAGGGTTAGCCACCCAGGATAACCCAAGAAAGTCAGTGCGTCATCGAGGACTGTCTAACTTATTTCCATTGGGGTCCTTAATCTTGTCCCCCAGGATGCGACCCACACCAGTCGACTAACACCCAGGTACCTATTTGCTGCTAGGTGAACAGGACAATAGGTGTAAGGAAACGTGTCGGAATTTCCACCCGCCGGGAATCGAACCCGGGCCCTCCGTGTGTGAAGCGGGAGCTTTAGCCACCAGACCACCGGGCCATATGTGGTATTTTGCAAAGGAGGGGAGTTGGAAATGAATGGTTGTCCAGGGCAATTGGTGTCAATTGCTGGCTGGACAAATACTGTAAGGAAAATGCGGTAACATTCATTGACAACTGGGACCTCTTCTATGGCAGAAATGACATGTATGCTAGGGATGGGGTTCACTTATCTAGGTGTGGGGTGGGAGCACTGGCAACTGCAGTGGAGGGAGCAGTTAGGACTTTAAACTAGGAATAGTTAGTGGTATGGGTTTTGGCAGGAAAACAGTGAAGTCCCAGTGTAGTAATATTACGAGTTCTAGGGGAACTAGTAATAATAAGAACGAGATAGATATTGAAAAGCCAGGGACCTTGGGTGATACGGACAGTAATAGGTTTAGTAGAAAAATAGAAATGAGCAGGAAGGGTAAAGAGAAAGGAGAGTCTTTCAATGTTTATTATGCTAATTGCCGTAGTGCTAGGAATAAGATAGACGAGTTGAGATTAGTTGCTAGTGTAGGTAACATTGATGTATATTGCCTTAACTGAGACGTGGTTTAATTCAAAAAGTCGGGACATGCCTGCGGAATGTCATACTCAGGGTTTTAAATTGTTCCAAGAAGATAGAAGTATTGGGAGGGGGGGTGGGGTGGCATTGTATGTCCGAGATCGCTTGAACTGTTGCATAAAAACGGGTATTAAGTCTGAAGTAACACATACAGAGTCTGTTTGGATAGAATTTTCAGTGGGGCATGAAAAACTGATTTTAGGAGTGATATACCGTCCCCCAAACTTAGATAGGGACCAAGGGAAACTACTATGGGAGGAAATTGTTAAGGCCACAAGGCACGATAATGTAGTAATTCTAGGAGACTTTAACTTTAGTCATGTTGATTGGAATTTCTTGACTGGGAATTTGGAATCATACGACTTCTTAGAAGTATTTCAGGATTGTTTTTTGAAGCAGTTTGTGACAGAACCTACAAGGGGAAATAACCTGCTTGACTTAGTTATGGCAAACAATGAATCCCTTGTTAATAATTTAGAAATTTCAGAGGAACTGGGTGCTAGCGACCACAAATCAATTACATTTAGCATTGAATGGAAGTACGATAGTAGCGATAACCCAGTAACAGTCCCAGATTTTCGCTTAGCAGATTACGATGGGCTTAGAGAACACTTATCATCTGTTGACTGGGGTAACGAAGAGAGCAATCAATATGACAGTTTTCTGAACACTATACATACTGCTCAAAGAGCGTTTATCCCATATAAAGAAATTAGATCAAATAGAAATGACCCAAAATGGATGAATAATAGGCTCAAATATCTACTAGGGCATAAGAAAGGAATTTATAGGCGTATCAAAAGAGGTGAGGGTCATCTTATGAATCAGTATATTGACATTAAGAGGGACATTAGAAAGGGGATAAGAAAAGCTAAAAGGGACTATGAAATTAAAGTTGCTAGGGATTCTAAAACTAACCCAAAAAGTTTTTTCCAGGTCTATAGAACAAAAGTTAGAGATAAGATAGGTCCCCTTAAAAATAACTATGGGCACCTTACTGACAAAGAGAATGAAATGTGCTTGATTTTAAATAATTATTTTCTCTCAGTTTTTACGCAGGAAGACACTAATAATATTCCAGTAATTAATTTTTACAGTGGGCTAGAAGAAGATAAATTATGTAACATCACAGTCACTAGTGAGATGGTTGTGAAGCAGATAGACAGACTGAAGCAAAATAAGTCGCCGGGTCCTGATGAGGTTTTTTCAAGGGTTCTTAAGGAATGCAAAATGGAACTCTGTGAACCATTAACTAATATTTTTAATTTATCTCTTCAAACAGGTGTAGTGTCTGATATGTGGAAGATGGCTAATGTAACTCCTATTTTTAAAACAGGGGACAAGTCGTTACCGTCAAATTACCACCCAATAAGCCTGACCTCAATTGTAGGCAAATTACTAGAGTCAATTATAGCTGAGATTATAAGAAGCCATCTCGATAAGCATAGCTTGATTAATGATACTAAGCATGGATTCACAAGAGGCCGGTCTTGTCTAACTAATTACCCAACAAAAGGCTGCAGTTAGAATGATAACAAATTCTCACTACAGGCAGCACACTCCACCAATATTCAATACACTAAACCTACTCACCATACAAAACATCCATACTATTACATACATAGAACACTATTACATACATAGAACACTTAACTCTGATATTAACCCTCCCCTCAAACATCTCCTTGCCAACCTCAACAGAACACATGACCATAACACAAGGCACAGATCACTCTTTGATGTTCCTCGTGTTCATCTCACACTATGCAAAAACTCAATGCACATAAAAGGCCCTAAAATCTGGAATTCATTACCTGTAAATATAAAAGAAACACTACCTGTTTATAAATTCAAATCTCTACTCAAAGATCACTTACTCACCCAAAACCAAATAAATACTGAATAACTGAACCTTATAAATTGTATATCTTAAATGTTTCTCACAATTATATCACATAAATGTTAAACCTAAAACCGAATCTAACTTTATTATTTTTTAAATACACTACCTAACAGAATCCTTCATATGACTGAATGCAACCATATGACCTGTCTTTGTAATACTCACGTGTGCTTTATAGTAATCTGTTTACATTAATGTTTTATCACTGACTTCATCATTGCTTAGTTAATCTTAAGTTAATTTTAAGCCAGCCCATAATGCTATGCATAGTATAAGTGGCTTTGGCATGCTGCTCTTATCTGTATTTTTTTGTACCTCTGTATGTGTGCTCAAATTTAAAATAAATAAATAAATAAATAAATAAATAAATAAAAACTTTCTTCAGTAAAGCTTTTGAGGCTGTTGACCACAATAAAGAATTTGATATTATTTACTTAGATTTTAGTAAGGCTTTTGATAGAGTTCCGCACCATAGACTGTTAAAGAAAGTGGCAGCTCATGGCATTGGGGGAAAAGTGCTCTCGTGGATCGAGTCATGGCTCACTGACAGGAAGCAGAGAGTGTCCATAAATGGGGTTAAATCCGAGTGGGGATCTGTAACAAGTGGCGTTCTACAGGGATCAGTCTTGGGCCCGTTGTTGTTTATAATATAAATCAATGATCTTGATGAGGGAATTACTAGTGATATGAGCAAATTCGCCGATGACACAAAGATAGGTAGGATAATTGATTCAAACATAGATGTTATGGAACTTCAGGAGGATTTAAACAAACTCTATTCTTGGTCAGAAAAGTGGCAGATGCAGTTCAATGTAGATAAATGCAAGGTTCTGAAGCTTGGGAGTGCCCATAACCCTAGTACGTATAAGTTAAATGATGTAGAACTTAGCCATACAGATTGCGAAAAGGACTTGGAGGTTATGGTGAGCAGCAACCTTAAACCAAGACAGCAATGCCTAAGCATACGTAATAAGGCAAATAGATTACTGGGATTTATATCAAGAAGTGTAAGCAACAGAAGTCCAGAGGTCATACTGCAGCTTTATACATCATTAGTAAGGCCTCGCCTAGATTATGCAGCTCAGTTCTGGTCTCCGTATTACAAAATGGACATAAATTCGTTAGAAAACATTCAACGTAGGATGACTAAATTAATACATAGCATTAGAAATCTTCCTTATGAAGAAAGATTGAAGACTCTTAAGTTACATTCACTTGTTAGACGAAGAATGAGGGGAGACCTGATCGAAGTGTATAAGTGGAAGATAGGTATTGATAAAGGGGATATTAATAAGGTCTTGAGGATGTCTCTCCAAGAGAGAACCCGCAGTAATGGATTTAAATTAGATAAGTTTAGATTTAGAAAGGACATAGGAAAGTATTGGTTTGGAAATAGGGTAGTTGATGAGTGGAACAGTCTACCTAGTTGGGTTATTGAGGCTGGGACTTTGGGTAGTTTCAAATCTAGGTTGGATAAGTACATGAGTGGGAGGGGTTGAATTTGAGTGGGACATTCACATCAGAGCTTATTTCTTGGGTGGCATTGAAAATTGGGTTGGGCAAATGTTTTGTTAGTGGGATGAATTGTAAAGGACCTGCCTAGTATGGGCCAGCAGGCCTCCTGCAGTGTTCCTCCTTTCTTATGTTAAGATGCTTAGGGACCAGGCTGCGGCAGATGCTTCTCCAGTAAATACACCGATTACACATGATGTGGCTTGCATTGCAGTCTTGCCCCAAGGTATCCAAAGAAGACCAGCTGTCTTTGACCCTCGGATGAAGGTCTATTCAAGTAAGTCTACTGTGGCCTTACCCCAAAATGAAGGTAGGGTCACTGGTGTTATGTCTTTGAGGGACACTTGTAGCATATACACCTTGCTTCGCAGGGGTGTATTGCCAGTGTCGGATGATACCTACACCGGATTGGACGTTTTTCTTAAAGTGATAACTGGAGTCCCTGTCAAGACTCCAGTGCACAGGCTATCGGTAGAGTCTGCATACCAGTCTGGGTACCTACCTGTAGGTATTGCAGAAGATGTACCTTTTGTTGGAGTTGACCTTCTACTAGGCAACAACGTTGTGGGACTCCTCAAAAGTGAGGAATGTTTGGTTTTGCAGGACCCTGCTTTACAAGGTGGTAATGACCCAATTGGAGCAACGGTACCTGAAAATTTTTCAATGTGCTTTCTGACTAAACAGGGGAACAAGGCAGGAGCTGTGCCTCCCTGTGACCCTTCTGCACACTGTGGTGATGGTTTGGGCATGGAGAGCCTGTTCATTGAGTCTGACCTGCAGGAGACTCTGAGCAGTGATGAACCGGCTCAACCGGAACTCGGTTGGAGAAGTTGTCTTGGTGCTGATGTGGGAAAAAATTCCCTGACTCTGCAGCAGCTGAGTGAGGCCCGGGAAGGTTGTGACCTCCGGAACGCTATTCATTTATCAGTTGTCGCAGATGATGTGGTTCCCAAATTTACTAAGTGTTTATTTATTTTGCAGAGTTGATCAAATGAGCAAGACTCTTTTTAAGAGGACCTGTGCTTACATGGCCGCGGCAGAACTATTAAAGTGTCTTTGTCAGTATTTTTTACAGATTCTGAAGGAACGGCATTTCAGTGTTAAGACAGGAGAGCTAAATAATCAGTGTTTATTAATAAATTCCTTTTCTAACAGGTTACCAGAGTCTATACCCTTTCTGATTAATTTTGTGTGTGTGGTTTTGAGATTTCTCTTGAAACATTTTTGTCTCTTAGGCTTTGCACAAATCACCCAGAAGTCATATTTTATGAAATGTCATGTAGTTTTGAGAGGCCTACTTGAGGTTAAATTTACCAATGTATATCATCCTAGGAGTCAAAGGAAAGCACCATGGTTTTCCCAGTCTCTCAGGGCAATGCATGTTTGTTTTACCCAGTACCAGAAGGACTGGGAGGAGGGAATTCCCCTCCCTTTCATTACCGTGTAAGGAAGCACTCTGGAATCATTAAGTCATGTGCTACGTGAGGATGGTGATGTTTCCCAGACGGTGTTTTTTCTCGGTTTCAGAAAATTCTTGGCTAAGATGAGGTCGATGGCACTAGTTCACCAGTCTGCCAGTCCTCCCATTATGACGTGGGACTATGAGTTGGTGCTACACATTCTGGAAGCTGGAGAGATGGGATTGGCATTGGAGCCGGGTCCTGGGAAGGCTATGATGGAACTCTGTGGTGACTTCAAAATGATGATGGATAAAGTCCCTGAGAAAGATAATGTAAGCAGAAAATTTTTTAGAGATTGTGGAAGATTTGGATCTTCTGAAATACTGGTTGAAGTGTTGGCTCAGCCATGGTGCACCTTAGTGAAAGAGTTTTGGGATGCTGAAAAATGGGGCCATGTTCAACCCCATGAGGTAGAGGTTTCCGAATTTGTGAAATGTCAGCAGGCCTGGCATGATGTAAGCTGGGGTGAAATAGGTTCCTTGAAGGAAGTGAAGTGTTTATTTCTAGAGACTGTGTTTGTATCCAGCGAGAGTCGGTGGACGTTGCCTTTTACTGGTCTGACACTAGGTGATACCTTGAAAACGTGCACTGACTGCCGCCAGGTACATTTAAAAAATAAGGTTTTGTCTCCTCTTGATGAACTACATGCAAATTGTGTGAATGAACAGTGGATGGGTCATCTGCTTCCCATGACCATGTGTGCCAAGGACACACCCATATTTATAACTTTAATATATCTGTACATGTACCTTTTGTATGCCATTAACCCTCAAGATCTTTTATGTGTAATCCTGAGTTACCCACCCCGGGTTTTGCAAAATGATACAGAGGTTGGGTCAGTCTTGTTGCAGGGTAGAGCAGGAGAAGTAATGCCACTCGGCTGCTTCTCAGCAAAAAGTAGCAGGCACCAAAGAAGTTATACCTCCATAGAAAAGGAGGCTCTTGCTTTAGTGTTGCCAGTGCAACATTTTGAGGTGCATATATCTTCATCAGTTCACCCTATAACTGTGTATAGTGACCATATTCCTTTATGTTTCCTTCACTTAATGAGGCACCACAATCAGAGACTTACAAGGTGGGCCTTGTTTCTCCAACTTCTTAATCTTGTGATTCATTATGTGAAGGGAGCAGAGAATGTGGTTGCTAATACCTTGTCTTGTGTTTAAAGAGCACGATGTAGTGTATAGATCACTTATCTATTCCTATTTTGCAGTGATTTGCGGTAGACGAGTAGATGGAACCCTGGACCACCCAAAGGAGAAGGGCAGGTTGAGCTGGAGCTGGAGGTATCAGGCTTCCCTAGTGTGTGTATTTAGGGGGGTAGTCACATCAAAGGCCATGCCTAGGTAAGGTCTGCTACGTTTTTTAGGTGTTGGCTGGAATGCCTCGCCTCTGTTTTATGTTGGTATAGGGACTGTTGGACCTAACGTTTTAGTGAATTGTGGGGCTGGTGGTGATATCCTCCTCTGTTTGGGTCATGTCTTTTGATCTGAGGTGTTTTGGTTCTCCAGGACTCTTTCAATTTTTCCTTTTTGGATCACCGCTGGGGTGACTCCAGGGTCCTTGGAATGACATGTAGGTGATGGCCTGGGAGGTCCACCTTTTGGGGGGGGGGTCTTCAGTGATGACTCCAGGGTTTTACAGCCGCAGTCCCACCAACAAGATTTATGTGCCTATCCACCTGTTGTTTTTGGGGGCCTGATATTTTCCCCTCTCCTGTACTCTCCTGATTCTCGCAGAGGTGTGTCATGGGGAACCAGTTTTGTTTACTAAAAATTGCTGTGAGATGGGAGTGATAATGTGATGTTGTTTTCTCAGTAGAATTTAACATGTAACATCTGTTTTTCTTTTCTTTGAACTCCTGGAAAATGTACTTACTGTTTAAAAGATTTTTTTTGGTGGCACCTACAGTTTGGTCTCCCTTGCAACATACTGAACTTTGGCATTACTTCATAAAACAGCATTCCTCAGGGGCACTTTTGTACAAAGTTTACTTGCTCGTTTATAAGTTTGCTTGATGTAATTTAGGTAAAATGCATCAATGCCAGTGCCTGGCCAGTGCTGTGTTGTAATGGTGCCTTTTCCTAAAACAGCTGTCTAAGAGTGTGACTGTGAGCTCGTTGGGCATAGAACTTGATAACTTTTATGTTCGGCGAGTTTCATATGTCTACAGTCTAGTACCTCAGTTTGTTAATATTGCATATTTGTAGTACCAAAAGACCGTGATTGTATGGTGGTCATTCACCAGTTATCATTTTGCCCGTTGCCTCAGACCTTAATGTGGGGCTTATTTTCTTTTTTTTTTTTTATCTTTTTGCCTAGCGGTGTCCTTAGGGACCCCGCTAGCAGAGTGAGACCTATGGTCTGGGGGTGGGGGTGTTATGCAGGGTTCTGCATGACATCGTAATGTACATATAGTGGAGAAGTGTGCCATAATAATATGAACATTATAGTTGTAAAGAATAATTTTATAATTGATAATGTGCATTTGGGGGTACTGTAAAGTACCCTAACTGTAATTATAAAGAAATTCTTTTAATGATTTATTTTCCAAGGATGTTTGGGTATGCGGAGTAAGCATGGTTTGGGAGAGTGTAGAGGCTGGCGTCGGAGATGCTGTGTATTTAAGATAAGTTTGTAGTTTTGCACTCATTTTGTTTATCCAACTCAAGCCATAGGCTCTCATATGGCTTACCTGTATGTTCACCCAGGCTCTGACATGGTCAGGGTGCTGTGGAAGGAGTGAGGAAATAAGAAATGGGGTTTGTAGTGTAGTGACGGCCTGATGCTGACGAGGCCTAGTGGTTATGGTGGCTGTACCTCCAGCCAGCGGTTTGTTTGTGAACCCTCATTTGGGCATTTAGGATTAAGGTTTTTCTGTTATGTTATGTTATGGTGACTAAATAGATATATTTTCCTAATTGGGATTTTTGAATAACCCTCTGTTACCCTACCCCTTTAAGTACACATACTAGTTTAGCGCTTTCTGTTTTGACTGGGATAGCCCTGGGTGGCCGGTTTGGGCTTGAGATGTAAGTAACTTTTACCTTTGCCCTTAGACCAGGCTCAAGCCCCCAGCTATCCCACATTTCTGCATAACAGTTACTTAATTCTGGGTGATTGATGCTCCTTATTTCCTCCATTCACCATCACATTTTGATGTCCTGCTACACCGACATGGTTCTTATTCCAGCAGGACGAGGTATCCGTTGGTTTGTCCCGGTTTAGAGGTCGTGATTCCATAAAAACTACACTATCCTCGAGACAGGACCCATGAGGTAAACATGTGCACACTCACTCAGGGAATGGAAGCTCATATCGCTTCAATGATTCCTTAACTTAGTGTTATTATCACTGATTATTTCACAGCACTCCATATGGTTTAACATCTCATAACTAGTATACACGTTAGAGGTCGCTCTATTAAGATTTGAGACTGATGAGTGATGATTAAATCATGGGTATTTCCCCCTGAACACACACCATGGCATCTACCATTAATCCCACATTTAACTCTTATTACAGCTGTCCTGTAAATCACGTTCCCTCACTCTTCACCAGGAACAGTTACAACACTTCCTATTATGAAGTGAGGCCTATATTAATCCTTAGGTCGCCGTGAACGCCAATTTCCTGGTCCCATGCTTTCCCAGCCTCTTAACTTCATTCCAAACACTCCCACTTCCTGATGCCCTGTCTCGACCTCCCCCCTGCCCATCAGCACAGGCGCAGAGCTTCCCTGTTAGTTCTATTCCATTTTGAAATACATTTTTTGACCCATATCAACACATTAACACCTATTAGGCACTATAGCTTCGGAAAATTAAAATATTTTCCTCACTGTGGCCGGGCAGAGGTCGTTGGGAACTCCAACATTGGTATTTACATAATCACAAATTAATTCTTTCCACCTACTAATTCCTCAGGTAGGACTCCATCCAAAGCACACTCAAGCTTCCATGCTTCTGGTATTAACAATTTCCCTCTTATTGTAAGGTGTAACACTTAGCCTATACTCTCTGGGTTAATTTATTGGGCATACTGGAATTATCAGACTTTAACAATAACAAGTATCTCTCAGTATCCCAAGTCAGCCCCAGCACATTACTGCATATAGGCACTTCAACTCCAGGGCTATCCATATTTATTGATTCCTCAAAATGGACTAATTACTGTTCCATTCCCTCAGGAGCATCCTTGCACCTTGCAATATTTCATTAACCCCTTCATATAACCTCATTAGTTCCTCTTCAGTTGACGTCACACCCGGAAATTGTCCACATAACATTATTTACCCAATTACTTCGCTCAATGGACCACCTGTGCACTTAAGGTGTGCATTTATCGTCGCCTGAAGTAGGAAAAATTTATTATTTAATTGTTTATTAATTATATCATTATAAGCAGTCAACAATTTTGGTGTCTTGCTCAGTTCACAGAGCTGGGCCCTTTAACTGTCCATACGCCATCCTATAATTAGTAGGTAATTCTGGATTGTTCAGCTTCCATGGAAGTCGCACCCAGCAATGTCCAGATTCAAATTTAACATCCTTCAGGTATAGTTCCTGAGTAAAGGAATCATTTGGAATTTCCTCATTTATATTAATCCCTATGCTGTCCAGCTCCCAACCCCTCAAGGAAGGTTCCTTGATGTTGGTGAGGGGCTCTTGATTTAGGGAATTGGATCTGTGCTCCAGTTCCCCGAATTAAGCCTGAATGCCTTCCACATCCCCCTCCCCCAGGCGCTGTATAATCCTCCGGGTTTAGCGCTTCCCCCTTGATTATAATAATAATAATGTCCAGCTCCCATAAATTAGACTGGTTCAACATCATCCTCGATAGAAGAATACTTGTACTGGGTTGACCTTTTATGAGTAAGACACCGTGACTGTATTTACTACTTCCTCTAGGCATTATTACTAGGCGGTAGTCTGCCATATATTACATGGCCCGTACCAGCGTTGAGGAGAGTGACGCCGCATGGTTTTGGATTTATGCCCTTTATCCTGAATTATTATATCCAACACCGGCAAGGCTACCTCAGCTAGGCCATCATTATTGCCATTAGCTGCAACCTTTACATCAGTCACGTTAGTGTCAGAGTTATTAACATTATCATTATTGTCACCATTATTATAAGAATTACATACAACCCTGCATAGAGCTGCATGGTGCCTTCCCTTGTTGCATTGATAGCGACTGTTCAATTTGGTATGACAATCCTTAACATTATGATTGTCTAGACATCTGATACATCTGTTAAGTTTTTCCATTCTTTCCACTTTAATATCCCATGAATTATAGGCATTACAATTCTTAGTGAAATGAGTTCCCTTGCAAAAGAGACAGTTTCTCTTTTCCTTGCCTGACCTCTTATCAACTGGGTTACCCTTACTGAGGTACTTATTCCTTTTACCTTGATGTGAGGAACCACTATTACTGATTTCTTTCACTTGATATGTGCCTATTTAACTCTTAATTATGATTATTACCACTAGGATTATTTTTCCCTTTTGAGACTTGACAGATACCTCAGAGTTATTATGTATTATATCCTTACGACTGTTTGGCTGACTGGTCTGCAACTGAACAATTAATTCTTGCTGACCTAGTCTAATTTCCTGCTGACCGTACTCTGGAGGTTTTGGCAAGCACATCTTTTGCATTAATAGGTTGATCAACTGCCTGGTTTACATCCTTTAATTTATTCAAAGCCTTACTTTTACAGGATAGTTTTTCTTCCAATTTGTAATTCTGATTAATTAAAGCATTCATTTCCTTTCCATCTGCACAGTTCTCCAGCAGATCTCTCTCAGAGTCTTTATACAACAATTTGTACCACTAAAATCTACTCTCTAAAGCATCTAAATATAACTTTAATTCATTAGGGTTCAGGGTTTCTTGATTCATTAAATCCAAGCACTTATTGTATGCCTTCGTCATATGGCCTTTAATAGCCTGTAATGATGCTTTCATTACTCTAAAATCCATGGACTTAACCACATTAACTCCATCAGATCTAGTCATGGTTATAGGATTACTAATCACCGATTATACAACTTAAGTAGACGCTTTATAAGAGTAATTTTTGCACTTTACTCTTGTATAAATCCTAGCCACACATATGCTAGAAATTAATTAGGCTAATTATCATCCACCATACGATCGATTAAATTCGTGTACCCCATTCCCACTTCAATCAGTCACTTAATTATTAAGCAATTAATTCAATTAATTTTTCACTGATTGCATCCGGTTCAGGAAGGACCAATGGGCAGATATGGAAAATTTTATAGGGTGTTACCTGTATGTACCTCAACATTACATTCATACAAGTAATCCCAATTGGAGACAACAACCATATTGTCTACTGTAGTCACCCCATGTAGACATGTGAGAAAACTTAGCCACCCCTGGTCACTGCAGGTGGCTCCTTTGACCTCACAATCTTACCCATATCTATCCGAGACCAGTATGAATTGGATAGCACCTACAAGTACGGTGCAACTAATTAATTGTGGACTGTATAGATTATATTAGTTTAACTGAATGAAGGGGGAGGGGAGTAGGTTACACGCTCTGGGAATGGCAGCTCATATCACTTCAACGATTCCTTAACTTAGTGTTATTATCACTGATTATTTCACAGCCCACAATACGGTTTAATGTCTCATAACTAGTATACATGTTAGAGGTCGCTCTATTAAGATTTGAGACTGATTAGTGATAATTAAATCACGGGTATTTTCCCCTGAACACACTCCATGGCATCTACCATTATTGCCACATTTTACCACTTATTACAGTGGTCCCGTAAATCACGTTCCTTCACTCTTCACCAGGAACAGTTACGACACTTCCTATTATGAAGTGAGGCCTATATTAATCCTTAGGCCGCCTTGAATGCCAATTTCCTGGTCCCATGCTTTCCCAGCCTCTTAACTCCATTCAAAACATTACCGCACCCTGATGCCCAGTCTCGACATCTGCCCTGCCTATCAGCACAGGTGCAGAGCTTCCCTGTTGGTTCTATTCCATTTTCAAAAACTTTTTTTGACCCATATCAACACCTATTAGGCACTATAGCTTCAGAAAATTGAAATATTTTCCACATAATAGATCAATTATGATAGATAAATATTGCGTCCCCTGAATGGGTCACAATGTATATAATGTATATTACCTGTTCATATAATTTTATATTGCTTATATTTGCAATATTAGCTAAATCGTAAATATATTGCTTTATATTATTATTTGACTTAGTTATATTATTAGGTAGGATGTAACACTTATATATTATTCAGTG
This sequence comes from Cherax quadricarinatus, assembly GCF_038502225.1. NCBI lineage: Eukaryota > Metazoa > Arthropoda > Malacostraca > Decapoda > Parastacidae > Cherax > Cherax quadricarinatus. The sequence goes on from NW_027198350.1 coordinate 27,481, forward strand.
CTCATTGTTCATTAGTGTTAAATAGCTGACAGCATTGTCTAACTTCTGTAACTATCACTCCACTCGTTTCCCTGCTGGCTTCTCTGTAGTTGCTCAGCAGCAGCAGTCCATGGAGAGTCACATGACCAGGGTGGGGTGTTCATACCTCACCTGGGTGAGGAACTGTCTTGCCTTGATTCGCTCTCTTGTCTGTTTGACGTTGCTTCCAACAAGACGTATCTCTCCAGCTCTCCCTTGCTGGCCCTTGTTGGAAGATCGTCTCTGTCACTTTCTTGTTGTTGGTTCTGTGGAACTCTGTTCACAGAACAGCCTAGATTTAGTGATTTTCAATGTTGTACTGAGGTTGTGTGTCACATAGACACTCTGAGAAACTCAGGTCCTGAGCTGTAGCTTCTGACCTAACTTGTACTGGTATCTGTGTACTGTCACAGTCGGGGAGTTTCTAATGCTGAATTTAGATTCAGCAGTATTGGAGTTTTGTGACTTTTGTGGAGGATCTGCAGATGGTCCCTACTTAGTGTCATTATATTATCTCCTTGTTCCTGATTCTGTGTTGCTGTTGCTTGTTATATTGCTGTTCGGCTTATCAGTCATTTTATTGATCAAGCAAGCTGTTCTGATTGCCAGGTTGGTCAAGAAGTTAGTTTATGTGAGAACTTTTAGTCAGTCACTGGTTAAGTCTAGTCGAGTCTTGAGACATAGCAAATTATTTAGAGCACTTACACACATACACACAAACTTGTATATATTTGTATTATGTTATTAAATGCTAACAATGTACCAGATAAGATAAGATAAGATAAGATTTCGTTCGGATTTTTAACCCCGGAGGGTTAGCCACCCAGGATAACCCAAGAAAGTCAGTGCGTCATCGAGGACTGTCTAACTTATTTCCATTGGGGTCCTTAATCTTGTCCCCCAGGATGCGACCCACACCAGTCGACTAACACCCAGGTACCTATTTGTTGCTAGGTGAACAGGACAATAGGTGTAAAGAAACGTGTCGGAATTTCCACCCGCCGGGAATCGAACCCGGGCCCTCCGTGTGTGAAGCGGGAGCTTTAGCCACCAGGCCACCGGGCCTGGTGGCTATGATATGTGTCTTCAGAACAATACTACTGTACACTAGAGAAGTGATTATTCTGATGATTTTGACTAATTTAATTTACATTGATTTTATATGCCTATACAACTTTATTGTTATTAATAAACTTATTGAATTTTTAATTTCTTTAGTTAGTAGCCTACCAGTTGTTATAAGAACATAAGAACATAAGAAAGAAGGAACACTGCAACAGGCCTACTGACCCAAGTGGAACAGGTCCATGACCCCCCAGATTAGCCCAATGACCCCCCCAGATTAGCCGAATGACCCACCCAGTCTGTTCACCTCCACTCAAGGATGGAGCACGGCACTATACCCAGCAGCACAGGCTAGTCAGGTCCAACTCACATCCACCAACACCCACTCATGTATTTATCTAACGTATTTTTAAAACTCCTCAACGTTTTAGCCTGAATAACTGTACTTGGGAGTTTGTTCCACTCATCCACGACTCTATTACCAAACCAGTGCTTTCCTATATCCTTCCTGAATCTGTCTTGGCTGGAAATTTTCAGCACGTTATTTACATCCTCTTTATTTATTCCTGTTTTCCATTTATACACCCCGATCATATCCCCCCTAATTCTACACCTTTCGAGAGAGTGCAGATTCAGGGCCTCAGTCTATCCTCATAGGGAAGATTTCTGATATAAGGGATCATCTTTGTCATCCTCCTCTTTACGTTTTTCAGAGCATTTATTTCCATTCTGTAATATGGTGACCAGAACTGAGCAGCATACTCTAAATGAGGCCTAACCAAGGATATATAGAGTTGAAAAACAACCTGAGGACTTCTATTATTATACTTCTAGATATGAAGCTAAGAATTCTGTTAGCTTTATTACAAACACTAATGCACTGTTGTGTTGGTTTTAGATTACTGCTAAACAGAATTCCTAAATCCTTTTCGCAATCAGTAGTATTAAGATCTAGATTATTTAGTTTATATGTGGCATGGTTATTTAACTGTCCAACATTTAGAACTTTGCATTTGTCAATATTAAACTGCATCTGCCACTTCTCCGACCATTGCATCAGTCTATGCAAATCATCCTGGAGTGTCTAGCGTCCTCATAAGAATGAATTGGACAGCCTGTTTTGGTGTCATCAGCAAATTTGCTTATGTCGCTATTTATTCCCTCATCTATGTCGTTTATGTCAACTGTGAACAACAATGGGCACAACACTGACCCCTGAGGAACACCGCTTGTGACGTGCCCCCATTCTGATTTCTCCCCATTTATGCAAACTCTTGTCAGCCATGCCTCTACCCAGGAAAAAAATTCTCCTGTTCCATGTGTCTTAAGTTTCCTCAATAGCCTCTGGTGTGGAACTCTATTGAAAGCCTTACTGAAGTCCATATAGACAATATCATATTCATTACCATGATCTACCTCCTCAAACACCGTAGTGAAAAAAGTTAGTAAATTCGTAACACAGGAATGCCCTTTTGTAAAACCGTGTTGAGATTCATTAATCAATGTGTGCCTATCAAGATGACTACGAATTGCTTCAGCAATTACTGATTCTATAAATTTTCCCACTATGGAGGTAAGGCTTATTGATCTATAGTTCGAAGCCAAGGACCTGTCACCTGCCTTGTAACTAGGTATTACATTTGCCATTTTCCACTTATCAGGCACTATGCCAGTTTGTAGTGATATGTTGAAAAGATTAGCCAAAGGCATGCTAAGTTCCTCTTTACATTCCTTTAACACCCTTGCAAACAGTTCATCAGAGCCTGCAGATTTGTTAGGCTTTAGTTTCTTTATTTGTCTGAGGACCATGTCACTAGTTACCGCAATCGTACATAGTTTATTATCCTGTTCTACATAATCTATTTCAGGAATATCACTAGTATTTTCCTGGGTGAAAACTGAGAGGAAGTAGGTATTGAGAATTTCACACATATCCTTATGACTGTCAGTGATCTGACCAGAGTTACTCTTAAGTGGGCCTATCTTGTCACTAATCTTACTTCTGTATACCTGAAAGAACCCTTTTGGGTTAGTCTTTGAATCCCTTGCAACCTTAGCCTCATAATCCCTTTTTGCTTTTCTTATTCATTTCTTTATTTCTCTCTTTTGATATGCCTATATATGCCTCTCTTTTGACCAATGAGATTTTTAATCTATTGTTCATCCATTTATCATTTTTGTTAGACCTAATTTCCCTACTTGGAACAAAAGTTGTCTGGGCAGCTAGAATTATGCTCTGAAAAGCGTCATATTGGCAACCAAGATCACCTTCCTGACCCATTCATTTATAACTGTATACCTGAAAAAAACCCTTTTGGGTTAGTCTTTGAATCCCTTGCGACCTTAGCCTCATAATCCCTTTATGCTTTTCTTATTCCTTTCTTTATTTCTCTCTTTTGATAAGCCTATATTGCCTCTCTTTTGACCAATGAGATTTTTAATCTATTGTTCATCCATATATCATTTTTGTTAGACCTAATTTCCCTTCTCAGAACAAAAGTTGTGTGGGCAGCTAGAACTATGCTCTGAAAAGCGGCATATTTGCAACCAAGATCACCTACCTGACCCATAGTCAGGACATCCCAATTTAGCCCACCCAGGTAATTTCTCAGTCCCATGAAGTCGGCCAAGCAAAAATCTGGGACAGAGATTTGATTGCAGTTATCTGGGTAGTTTCATGATATATTGAAACTAAGTGATTTTTGACCACTTTCCCCAAGCTCATCATTAACCTCAAGATTATTAATTAGTGAATCTTTGTTGGCAAGAACCAAGTCAAGCAGATTGTTTGCTCTAGTTGGTTCTTTCACAACCTGTTCTGAAAAGCAATCCTGAACCAAATCAAGATAGTCACTAGACTCAAGATTTCCTGTCATATTGTTCCAATCAATTTGTCTGAAGTTAAAATCTCCCATTATCACAACATTTTCATATCTAGATGCCTTATGAATTTCGTCCCATAACAGCATACTGCACTCCCTATCAAGGTTTGGGGGCCTATAAATCACGCCCAAAATTAATTTGTCATGTCCCTCGAGAAACTGTAGCCAAACAGATTCTGTAAGTGATGTTTCTAATCTTATATCATGTCTAAGACAACAATTTAAATTTTTTCTGACATACATCACCACTCCATCACCCTTCCTGTTGACCCTATCAGTGTGGAATAGTTTATAACCCTGTACATTGCATTCAGAAGATATTTCTCTATCTTTCAGGTTGAACCAGGTCTCTGTTATACCAATAATATCTATATTACCTACACTTGCTAGTAATCTTAGCTCATCTAACTTATTCCTTAAACTCCTACTATTTGTATAGTAAACCTTAAGGGAGCTAGTCACTCGTTGCCCTCTACTATCTCTCTTTGTTTGTTGATCAATTGATTTGCCATTACTAGCAACTTTATTTTGCATATTGTCTTTTAAACATATCACTGAGATATCCTGGTAATAACTACTGTTTTTAACCCTAATGCTGCAGCCTGATTGTTTCCCACAAACACCCATACCTCTACAATCTATCAGCTTAAATTCCTAGACAAGTCATCAATTACCCTCTCAATTGAATTGGCTAATGCAACCACACCATCCCTAGAGAGATGAACCCTATCCCTTGCATACATATCACGTTTGTCAAAGAATAGTTCCCAGTTATAAATGAATGTGATTGCAAATTCCTTGCAATACCTGTCTAGCCAACAATTTATACCAATTGCCCTAGACATCCATTCATTGCCCACTCCTTTTCTAGGCAAGATGCTACATATGACTGGGATCCCTCCCTTAGACCTGACTACTTCTATGGCTGACCTGTACTTATCCAGCAGCTCCTCTGTCCTGACCTTCCCAATGTCATTACCCCCAGCACTAAGACAGATAATGTTCTTGTTCCCATTACCTGCCATAATATTATCCAACCTGCTAACTACGTCGCCAACACCAGCTCCAGAGACTTTTTAGTCTCTGTTACAAAATGCATGGTCCATATATCTTAACTGAGAATTGCCTGCTATTAAAATACTCTTATCTTGATTAGCAGGGGAATCAGTGGTACCTTCAACCTCACTAACCACTGAAGTACACTCGTCTTGGAGAACAGAGAATCGATTTCCTACCATCACATCTTCTCTATTAACTCTCTTCATCTTTCTTCTTCCTGAACTGTGAACCACTCGCCACTTAAAGTGGCTGCCACTATCACTGCAGGTGACAATTTCCTCCTTATCAGCTAAATCCTTCTCACACTCGCTCCCAAACTCATCTATGCGAAGCTTCAGCCTCCTATTTTTCTCCTGAAGAAGTAGAATCTCCTTCAACACTTGAACCTGAGATTCTGAAACAATACAACAAGCCATGGTGCTTGGTAACAGCCCACACTAACTCCCAAAAGCTTAGGCAGGTGTGACCGCAGGTGACCACTGACCACATTTACTGGCCACTGGCCTCAACGTACCTGAGCACTATTTAATCTTATTAAATTCTAATGGATAATTGGACCAGGATACTGACTACTTGTTACAAAAACCCAGTAACAGGCTGGATGCTAGAAGGGCAGTCCTTTCTAGTATTTACTGGAGAGCTCTATGATTATTAGATATTGCATTTTTTGTAACAAATGAGGGCCTGTCTGGGACGCTTTTGATCCAAGGTGTTGGAGAAATTATCCAGTTTGACATGCTAGTAACTCTATGGTCAAACACTTGGAGTAGTTTTCTAATCTGAAGACTTTGAGTTTAGTCTTGTACAACATAATAGGTGGATGTATGTACTTGACTGAGTCTCTTGATCCAAGGAGATGGAAATACTGTTTATGAGCCCTAGCTCTAAGACAACCAACACTAAAATTCCAATTAGGATTATAGTTTTCTATAATCACTCTCTCATAGTGCACTTATTTTTGTGATGTATGTCAAAGTGAAACAATTAATTGATACTCTGACTTTTTCGAAGTTGAGTATGTTAAAACTTCAGACGTGTTGGCGAGTAGCCAAATATCTCGGTGTGACGTATAACAGGAATTACACTGCAGAAACTGTCAGAACATTAATTAAAGATTTATTGTTTCCTACTCATGCAGAGATGTCTGATTATGATTCAGATACTGAGAGCGTAGTGTTGCTATTAGGAAGTATGACTCTATTTGTTGATGTAGAACATAAGAAGAAGTTGAAGATTGAGATGAGACACTTATGCAACATATGGGAATCTTTATTTAGGAAATGCTTCACCACACAGTGGCTTCATCAGTCCAATACAAATCAGAAGGTGTAAGGAGAGAAGCTACGGCAGAAGTGTCTGAGCCTAGTGTAACTCTGTTCATGCTCACACCTTCCCGCCTGACTAACACAATAGTACAGAGTGTAGCTGGTAGTATGACTCAGCCTCATACTAGTACTGTGTATGCTACACCTGTAGCTACTTATCCTAGACCAGATCTAGACTCTCTAGGGACAGCTGGACAAGGTGTCCAACCTAAGGACCGTCCAGACTCACTCGTTAGATCCTGTACTCCTCCTATCTCTGAGGAAGAATTTGAGAGAATGGAATGCCTCATTATGTTGCAGACTGCACAAATAGAGGCACAAAGGAAATTGAACAAAGAAGATTTCCAGAGAGAAACTGTTCGTCTTGAAGGACAACAGACTAATAGATCTGGCAAAGTTGATAAACCTGTTAGTACAACACAGGACACATTTAATGTGCAGAAAGCTGCCTCGATGGTTCCTAAGTTTTTGAGAATGAATTAGACACACATTTTGATGTGTTTGAGAACCAGGCAGGCGCTATGAACTGGCCACGTAAGCACTGGGCTACCTTTTTACACACAGCTTTGACAGGAAGAGCTCAAACTTGAACTGCTGTTTTACCATTTGCCAAGTACATTAGTTATGATGCTGTCAAGGAAACTATTTTAGAGACATAACTTTTTACCCATAAGTTACCATCGTGCATTTCGTACGTTACAACGACGACATGATCAAACTTGTGTAGAGTTTGCTTGTGAGAAAAAAGTTCCATTTGAGAGATGGTGCAGAGATGTTAAGTGCAATAGTTATGACAGTCTGATTCAGTTGTTATTTCACGAAGAGTTTTACAACTGAATGTCTGCTGACATTCAAGAATATCTGTTCGATCATACTGCCTCGGATATTCTGGAAACTGCAGCAATAGCAGAGAATTATGAGATTTCTCACAAACTTGTACATACTAAAACACAGAGAAACAAGGTAACTAAGAATTGTCCTAGAAGTTGGCAACCTAAATCAGCTGATCAGTGCTGGCCTGATGTACCTGCTACTGTAACTTCTCATACCTTTACCAGGAAAACTCAAAATCCTGAATCTGTCTCTGTGGTTAAACAGAAATCTGATACCGAGAAGAAAGTTAAATGTACCTATTGTAACAGAAAAGGACATGCTAGAGAGTATTGCTATAAGTTAGAAAAGATACGAGAAGCGGCCATGCGGCTGGTGCCTCCACACAAGTCGTATCCTCTTTCGTGCAACAAAGGCACCAAAATCATAGTAATACCTCTGATACCACTGTTTTAGATAATATTACTCAGAATAGATGACTAGTGTCAGAAAGTGTATCTGACGAAAAGGTTCGTTCAGAAATGAGTCCTTACTTATCGAGAGGTAAAGTAGGAGTTAACGAATCACATCTGACTGAGATAATTACTTTCAGAGGCACTGGCAGTTATCTCACGTTATTGAGAGAAGATGTACTGCCCATAAACTGGTGATACCTATTGCAAGATATATGTATTGTTAGAAGCCTATGGTGGGGCTGTTATAAAAGTACCTCTACACAAAGTTTACATTGAAACAAGCTATTATACTGGCTATATTTCAGTGGGTATATCCAATGGTGTATTTCCCATCAGGTCAGTGGACTTGTTGATAGGGAACGATATCCTTCATGCTGGTATATGTAAGGAACCACTTGTGATTGATAATAACACTGATGATAATTATGCCATTGAAGATTGTAGAGAGAAGCCTATTTTATTTCCTCTCAGCACAATTACTAGAGCTATGTCAAAGATACAACAACCATCCTTGTCTCCTGTTGAGTTAGTTGATGACAATGATTTGGGCTTGAGTATGTTGTTTATTGATGCTCTGCATCCAGGATCATTAACACTGACTCCCCCTGGTCATCAACCAAGTCAGGACACAACTGACATTAAATTTCTAACTCATGATGATTTAATCAAGGATCAGTTTTTTGATCAGTCACTGGAAAGACTGAGAGATATAGCAGTTAGTGAGAGTGATGCAAAGGATCTCGATAATTGTTACTCATAGTGTTACCAGTTACATTTCGTGAACAAGCCATTGATTTTGCTCACAATAATCCCACTGGAGGACATTTGGGTGTCAAGAAGACACTCGGTAAACTGGCAAAACATTTCACTTGGTCAAAAATGAAGGAAACAGTAGCTGATCATGTGCGACATTGCCATATTTGTCAAGTGACAGGGAAGCCAGCACACACACCTCCACCTACACCTCCTGCTGAACGTTCTCAAGAAATATCTGCTTTTACTGTTCAAGATGGATTGTTTAACTACCTCGTCACCCCCATCGGCCTGTGTAACGCAGCTTCTTCATTCCAACGTATAATGAAAGAGTTGACCCACAACTTAGATGGAGTAGAAGCCTACCTTGACGACTTAGTGGTGCACAATGACGAGTGGGAACAATACTTGACACATCTCATTGCAATGTTTGAGAGACTGGCACACTATAACTTGACTGTTAGCTTAGCTAAATGTAGTTTTGGTCAAGCCAAGATTACCTATCTAGGCTTTTGCTTTGGCCAAGGTGAGGTTGCTCCTATTGAGGCTAAGGTTCATGCTATTTCTGCATTTCCACTGCCACAGGATAGGAAGGGAGTACAGAAATTCCTGGGCATGGCAGGATATTATCACAGGTTCTGTTCAAACATTTCTCAGATTGCTGCTCCTCTCACTGAGCTTACTAGTAGCAAAGTTCAGTTCATCTGGACTAGAGATTGTTCAGACTCATTCAAAAGGTTGAAGTGTCTGCTTTCCTCTGCTCCTGTGTTGAGGAGTCCTAATTTCAATCTTCCCTTCTTTTTACATATAGATGCGAGTGGTTATGCAGTGGGTGCTGTGCTGCTACAACAGTCAACATCCACTGACATTCTCCATCCTATATGTTACTATTCATCTAAGCTCAAACGACACCAGAAAAATTATGCCACTATTGAAAAAGAGGTTCTAGCTCTTGTGGTGTCCTTGGAACATTTTGACGTGTATTTGGGCACTTCCCCATTTAAAATTAACGTTTTTTTCAGACCACAACCTACTTACATAAATACAATGAAGAGTAAAAATACTAGGATCATGAGGTGAGCTCTCAGAATCCAGCCATACTCTATTAGTATACAACATATCAGTGGTCATTGTAATGTAATTGCTGATGCTCTGTCATATCCTTAATTATCATTGTTACATTTAAATTAACCTAATTTTATGCTCAAATACCTTTTGTTACTTGCTACACCAAATTCAGTAAAGTAACGTAATCTATCCAGTCCATGTTAACTATGTAAACTCATGTCTAATTATTCTATTTATATATTCAGAGTAGTGGTGACATATGTTTGTGTGATGAGGAGACAGTTGGAGACAGAAGCTGAGTGTTGAGTGTGTAGAGTGTTGTGTGGGCGATGTTAGTTACTGAGTGGTGGAACAGTCCTGCAACAGACCCCCACCCTCTCACTACACACCTTAAGTTATTGCACTTCAGTGTCTCATACGCAGATGTCCATACTGCCTCGCATTCCACTACCACTACTTAAGAGTGGAATGCCGTCTCCTGTGTATCACACAAGACTGCTGTTAATATTCAGTCTCTACTACTATGATTGAGCCTCAACATATCATGCCTTTCTACACTATCCTGTCTTCACACTGATGTACATAACCACGAGTATGCAGAGATACGATACTGTGTACTGCCCTAGTACCAGGGGCATAACTTATAGTGAAATGGACACTGTAAATTTTAAGAAGTGCTTGGCAAAAGAGTGACTGAATTGTTGATAATAAATTGTTATTAGTGACATGAGTTCTTAAGAGTAATAATGTGAAAGACATTAACGCAACTCTTAGTGTGACCGTTTGTTGTGCTAGTGGGCTATTGCAAACCGTGAATGTGTCACAATGTATATAATGTATATTACCTTTTCATATAATTTCATATTGCTTATATTTGTGATAATAGCTAAATCATAAATATATTGCTTTATATTATTATTTGACTTAGTTAAATTTATTAGGTAGAATGTAACATTTATATATTACACAGTGCTCATAGTGCTAATAGCTGACAGCCTTGTCTACCAAGCGTTTCACTCATTATGCTGCTGGCTTCTGTGTTGCTGGGCAGCAGCAGTCCATGGAGCAATCACGTGATCATGGGGGGGGTGATCACACCTCGCCTGGAGTAGTCAGTCTGGGCTGCTCAGACTCTTGTCAGTTGGAACTTCTCCTACCAAGATGCCACACACTCCTCTCTCTTGTGGGCCCTTTTCGGAAGATCATCTCTGTCACTTTCTTGTTGTTGGTTCTGTGGAACTCTGTTCACAGAACATTGCTTGGACTTAGTGATTTACAACATTGTACTGAGTTTGTGTGTCGCATAGACACTCTGAGAAACACAGGCCCTGAGCTGGAGCTTCTAACCTAACTTGTACTGGTATCTGTGTACTGTCACAGTCCGGGATTTTCTTATGGTGAACTTAGATTCAGTAGTATGGGAGTTTTGTGCCTTTTGTGGAGGATCTGCACATGGTCCCTACTTAGTGTCGTTATATTATCTCCTTGTTCCTGATTCTGTGTCGCTGTTGCTTGTTATATTGCTGTTCGACTTATCAGTCATTTTATTGTTCAAGCAACCTGTTCTGATTGCCAGGTTGGCCAAGAAGTTAGCTGATGTGAGGACTTATAATAAGTCAAAGGTTAAGTCTAGTCTAGTCTTGAGACATAGCGAACTACTTAGAGCACTTACATTCATACACACAAACTTACTTGTACGTATATATATTTGTATTATGTTATTAAATGTTAACAATGTACCAGATGGTACTTAAAAGCCACTCTTTAACAAATCCATTGAATCCTCCACCTTCCCTACAGTACTCAAAATAGCAAGGGTCACCCCGATCCACAAAGGAGGAGACCAAACAGAGTTGAATAACTATAGGCCAATATCCAACTTATACCCTCTCTCAAAAATCTTCGAAAAATTAATTCATAAACGAATCTACTCCTACCTTATCTCCCAAAACATAGTCAACCCCTGCCAATTTGGATTCAGGCCTAATAAAAATACTAATGATGCTATTATACACATGCTAGAACATATATACACTGCAATAGAGAAAAAAGAAGTCCCAATGGGGATCTTCATTGACTTACGTAAAGCTTTTGATACAGTTGACCATGACTTGCTCCACGTAAAATTGTCACACTATGGTATAAGAGGGCACTCCCTCAACTACCTCAAGTCATACCTCAGCAACAGAAGCCAATATGTGTACGCAAATGGGGCAAACTCTTCTGCGCAACCAATTACAGTTGGTGTCCCACAGGGAAGTGTCCTTGGCCCTCTTCTCTTTCTCCTATACATAAATGACCTTCCAAATGCTTCGCAATTACTCAAACCCACACTATTTGCAGATGACACTACATACGTCTTCTCTCACCCGAGCCCAGTCACACTAGCCAATACTGTAAATACCGAATTACAGAAAATATCTACCTGGATGAGGACTAACAAACTTACACTAAACATTGACAAAACCTACTTCATTCAGTTTGGTAACAGAGCTACAGATGTCCCTCTTAACATAATGATAAACGGATCACCTATCACAAAGCTAACAGAGGGAAAATTCTTAGGAATCCACCTTGATAATAGACTCAAATTTCATACACATATTCAACAAATTTCTAAGAAAATTTCCAAGACTGTAGGCATACTATCGAAGATACGGTACTATGTTCCACAGTCAGCCCTCCTGGCCCTATATCACTCTCTTATTTACCCTTATCTCACCTATGGAATTTGTGCATGGGGCTCAACAACAATTAACCATCTCAGACCACTAATTACCCAACAAAAGGCTGCAGTTAGAATGATAACAAATTCTCACTACAGGCAGCACACTCCACCAATATTCAATACACTAAACCTACTCACCATACAAAACATCCATACTTATTACTGCACCTATTACATACATAGAACACTTAACTCTGATATTAACCCTCCCCTCAAACATCTCCTTGCCAACCTCAACAGAACACATGACCATAACACAAGGCACAGATCACTCTTTGATGTTCCTCGTGTCCATCTCACACTATGCAAAAACTCAATGCACATAAAAGGCCCTAAAATCTGGAATTCATTACCTGTAAATATAAAAGAAACACTACCTGTTTATAAATTCAAGTCTCTTCTCAAAGATCACTTACTCACCCAAAACCAAATAAATACTGAATAACTGAACCTTATAAATTGTATATCTTAAATGTTTCTCACAATTATATCACATAAATGTTAAACCTAAAACCGAATCTAACTTTATTATTTTTTAAATACACTACCTAACAGAATCCTTCATATGACTGAATGCAACCATATGACCTGTCTTTGTAATACTCACTTGTGCTTTATAGTAATCTGTTTACATTAATGTTTTATCACTGATTTCATCATTGCTTAGTTAATCTTAAGTTAATTTTAAGCCAGCCCGTAATGCTATGCATAGTATAAGTGGCTTTGGCATGCTGCTCTTATCTGTATTTTTTTGTTCCTCTGTATGTGTGCTCAAATTGGTAATAAATAAATAAATAAATAAATAAATAAATAAATATGTGCCTTCAGCACAAAACTACTGTACACAATAAAAGTGATTATTCTTATTTTATTTATATTAAATTAATTTACTTTGATAATATACTCCTGGTCATCTTTATTATTAATAAACTTATTAAATTTTAATTTCTTTAGTTAGTAGCCTACCAGTTGTAATCCTGAAGCACTATTGAATCTTACTGAATTCTAATGGATAACTGGACCAGGATTTACCTGGAGTTTACCTGGAGAGAGTTCCGGGGGTCAACGCCCCCGCGGCGCGGTCTGTGACCAGGCCTCCTGGTGGATCAGAGCCTGATCAACCAGGCTGTTACTGCTGGCCGCACACAAACCAACATAAGAGCCACACCCCACCTGGTCAGGTACCAGCTTTAGGTGATTGCCCAGTGCCCGCTTGAAGACTGCCAGAGGTCTATTGGTAATCCCACTTATGTATGCTGGGAGGCAGTTGAACAGTCTCGGGCCCCTGACACTTATTGTATGGTCTCTTAACTTGCTAGTGACACCCCTGCTTTTCATTGGGGGGATGTTGCATCGTCTGCCAAGTCTTTTGCTTTCGTTTTGAGTGATTTTCGTGTGCAAGTTCGGTACTAGTCCCTCTAGGATTTTCCAGGTGTATATAATCATGTATCTCTCCCGCCTGCGTTCCATGGAATACAGGTTCAGGAACTTCAAGCGCTCCCAGTAATTGAGGTGTTTTATCTCTGTTATGTGCGCCATGAAGGTTCTCTGGACATTTTCTAGGTCAGCAGTTTCACCTGCCTCGAAAGGTGCTGTTAGTGTGCAGCAATATTCCAGCCTAGATAGAACAAGTGACTTGAAGAGTGTCATTATGGGCTTGGCATCCCTAGTTTTGAAGGTTCTCATTATCCATCTTGTCATTTTTCTAGCAGCTGCGATAGATACAATGTTATGGTCCTTGAAGGTGAGATCCTCCGACATGATCACTCCCAGGTCTTTGACGTTGGTGTTTCGCTCTATTTTGTGGCCAGAATTAGCTTTGTACTTGTTACAAAAACCCAGTAACAGGCTGGATGCTAGAAGGGCAGCCCTTTCTAGTATTCACTGGAGATTTCTATGCTTATTAGAAATCGCGTTTTTTGTAACATGCAGTCATGACTCACCCAGTATACAGTGTCGCAGTGTAGTGCCCCGCTCAGTGTACAGTGACAGTGTAGTGCCCTACTGATCAGTGTACTGTGACAGTGTCGTGCCTCACTCAGTGTACAGTGACAGTGTTGGGCCCCACTCAGTGTACTATGACAGTGTAGTGTCTCACTCAGTGTACAGTTACAGTGTAGTGCCACACCCAGTGTACAGTGATGCCTCACCCAGGATACAGTGACGCAGTGTGGTGCCCCACTCAGTGTACAGTGAGAGTGTAGTGCCTCACTCAGCGTAGAGTGATGCCTGACCCAGGATAGAGTGACGCAGTGTGGTGCACCACTCAGTGTACAGTGAAAGAGTAGTGCCTCACCCAGTGTACAGTGATGCCTCACCCAGTATACAGTGATGCAGTGTGGTGCCCCAGTCAGTGTACAATGACAGTGTAGTGCCTCACCCAGTGTACAGTGATGACTCACCCCGTATACAGTGACGCAGTGTGGTGCCCCACTCAGTGTACAGTGACAGTGTAGTGCCCCACTCGGTGTACACTGACAGTGTAGGGCCTCACCCAGTGTATAATGATGCCTCACCCAGTATACAGTGACGCAGTGTGGTGCCAGTCTCAGTGTACAGTGACAGTGTAGTGCTCCAATTAGTGTTCAGTGAGAGTGTAGTGCCCCACTCAGTGTACAGTGACAGTGCAGTGACTCACCCAGTGTACAGTGATGCCTCACCCAGTATACAGTGACGCAGTGTGGTGTCCTACTCAGTGTACAGTGAAAGTGTAGTGCCCCACTCAGTGTACAGTAATGCCTCACTCAGTATACAGTGGCGCAATGTGATGCCCCACTCAGTGTACAGTGACAGTGTAGGGCCTCACCCAGTGTACAATGATGCCTCACCAAGTATACAGTGACGCAGTGTGGTGCCCCACTAAGTGTACAGTAACAGTGTAGTGCCTCACTCAGTGTACAGTGATGCCTCACCCAGTATACAGTGATGCAGTGTGGTGCCCCACGCAGTGTACATTGACAGTGTAGTGCCTCACCCAGTGTAGAGTGATGCCTCACCCAGGATACAGTGACGCAGTGTGGTGCACCACTCAGTGTACAGTGACAGTGTAGTGCCTCACCCAGTGTAGAGTCATGCCTCACCCCAGATACAGTGAAGAAGTATGGTGCCCTATTCAGTGTACAGTGACAGTGTAGTGCCTCACTCAGTGTACAGCGGTGCCTCACTCAGTATCAGTATACAGTGACGCAATGTGGTGCCCCACTCAGTGTACAGTGACAGTGCAGTGCCTCAGTCAGTGTACAGTGACAGTGTAGTGCCTCACATAGTATACAGTGACGCAGTGTGGTGCCCAACTCAGTGTACAGTGACAGTGTAGTGCCTCACTCAGTATACAGTGAAGAAGTATGGTGCCCCACTCAGTGTACAGTGACAGTGTAGTGCCTCACCAAGTATATTGTGATGCAGTGTGGTGCCCCACTCAGTGTACAGTGACAGTGTAGTGACTCACCCAGTGTACAGTGATGCCTCACCCAGTCTACAGTGACGCAGTGTGGTGCCCCACTCAGTGTACAGTGACAGTGTAGTGACTCACCCAGTGTACAGTGATGCCTCACCCAGTCTACAGTGACGCAGTGTGGTGCCCCAATCAGTGTACAGTGACAGTGTAGTGCCTCACCCAGTGTACAGTGATGCCTGACCCAGGATAGAGTGACGCAGTGCGGTGCCCCACTCAGTGTACAGTGACAGTGTAGTGCCTCACCCAGTGTACAGTGATGCCTGACCCAGGATAGAGTGACGCAGTGTGGTGCCCCACCCAGTATACAGTGAAGCAGTGTGGTGCCCCACCCAGTATACAGTGAAGCAGGGGTGGTGCCCCACCCAGTATACAGTGAAGCAGTGTGGTGCCCCACCCAGTATACAGTGAAGCAGTGTGGTGCCCCACCCAGTATACAGTGAAGCAGTGTGGTGCCCCACCCAGTATACAGTGACGCAGTGTGGTGCCCCACTCAGTGTAAGGTGACAGTGTAGTGCCCCACTCGGTGTACACTGACAGTGTAGGGCCTCATCCAGTGTATAATGATGCCTCACCCAGTATACAGTGAAGCAGTGTGGTGCCCCACCCAGTATACAGTGAAGCAGTGTGGTGCCCCACCCAGTATACAGTGAAACAGTGTGGTGCCCCACCCAGTATACAGTGAAGCAGTGTGGTGCCCCACCCAGTATACAGTGAAGCAGTATGGTGCCCCACCCAGTATACAGTGAAGCAGTGTGGTGCACCCCCCAGTATACAGTGAAGCAGTGTGGTGCCCCACCCAGTATACAGTGAAGCAGTGTGGTGCCCCACCCAATATACAGTGAAGCAGTGTGGTGCCCCACCCAGTATACAGTGAAGCAGTGTGGTTCCCCACCCAGTATACAGTGAAGCAGTGAGGTGCCCCACCCAGTATACAGTGAAGCAGTGTGGTGCACCACCCAGTATACAGTGAAGCAGTGTGGTGCCCCACCCAGTATACAGTGAAGCAGTGTGGTGCCCCACCCAGTATACAGTGAAGCAGTGTGGTGCGCCACCCAGAGTCGTACATTTACAAAGTGTGAGTGAACACAATCTACGTTTAAACAACGGTAGAGAGACAAACACTACTATAATACTACTGGAATACTCAACAACGTAAGACAAACTTTAAACAAAGTTATTTTACCATACCAGTAGTCAGTCAATGTATGTAAATTCTGTCCTGGTCTAACGTGAATCATTTACTTACAAGTCTCAACCTTCATAACTTACAAGTCTCAACCTTCATAACTTACAAGTCTCAACCTTCATAACTTACAAGTCTCAACCTTCATAACTTACAAGTCTCAACCTTCATAACTTACAAGTCTCAACCTTCATAACTTACAAGTCTCAACCTTCATAACTTACAAGTCTCATCCATCATAACTTACAAGTCTCTACCTTCATAACTTACAAGTCTCAACCTTCATAACTTACAACTCTCAACCTTCATAACTTACAACTCTCAACCTTCATAACTTACAAGTCTCAACCTTCATAACTTACAAATCTCAACCTTCATAACTTACAAGTCTCATCCATCATAACTTGCAAGTGTCTACCTTCATAACTTACAAGTCTCTACCTTCATAACTTACAAGTCTCATCCATCATAACTTGCAAGTCTCAACCTTCATAACTTACAAGTCTCATCCATCATAACTTGCAAGTGTCTACCTTCATAACTTACAAGTCTCTACCTTCATAACTTACAAGTCTCATCCATCATAACTTGCAAGTCTCAACCTTCATAACTTACAAGTCTCATCCATCATAACTTGCAAGTCTCTACCTTCATATCTTACAAGTCTCAACCTTCATAACTTACAAGTCTCAACCTTCATAACTTACAAGTCTCATCCATCATAACTTGCAAGTCTCTACCTTCATAACTTACAAGTCTCATCCATCATAACTTACAAGTCTCTACCTTCATAACTTACAAGTCTCTACCTTCATAACTTACAAGTCTCTACCTTCATAACTTACAAGTCTCTACCTTCATAACTTACAAGTCTCTACCTTCATAACTTACAAGTCTCTACCTTCATAACTTACAAGTCTCTACCTACATAACTTACAAGTCTCATCCATCATAACTTACAAGTCTCTACCTTCATAACTTACAAGTCTCTACCTTCAAAACTTACAAGTCTCTACCTTCATAACTTACAAGTCTCTACCTTCATAACTTACAAGTCTCTACCTTCATAACTTACAAGTCTCAACCTTCATAACTTACAAGTCTCAACCTTCATAACTTACAAGTCTCAACCTTCATAACTTACAAGTCTCAACCATCATAACTTACAAGTCTCATCCATCATAACTTACAAGTCTCAACCATCATAACTTACAAGTCTCTACCTTCATAACTTACAAGTCTCATCCATCATAACTTACAAGTCTCTACCTTCATAACTTACAAGTTTCTACCTTCATAACTTACAAGTCTCAATCTTCATAA
>NW_027198351.1:0-45616 GCF_038502225.1 Cherax quadricarinatus
TTAGGACGTTTGCTCAGGCCAATAACCAGTTCATTAATCCCAATTTTGATGAGAAAAACTTAGTAAGTAAATTTTTGCTATACTGGGATTTTAATTCTCTTTATGGTTCTTGCATGACTGAGGCGCTGCCCTACGCAAACATTCGAAAACTCTCACCTGCAGAAATGGCGAGTTTTCTCGCAAATGGTGGTCTTCTCCAGAAGAATCCTCAAGACTCTATAAAAGGTTACTGGCTTCTTATAGACACTCTAGGAATAGCCCTAGAATTAGCTCGCTACACAGATGACTTGCCACTATGTCTCTATCACAAACAGATAACATTAGATGATCTATCTGAGTACAGCAAACAGCTATTGGCAATCAGTAATCAAAAACTACCCCGCAAAAATACTAAATTAGTGGGGGATCATTTCCCCAAACGAAACTACCTAATACCATTGCCTTTATTGCAGTTGTTTTTGGAGATAGGTCTACAAATTGAGAAAATTCATAGCATATATGAATTCTCACAAGGAAAATATCTGGCAGACTTTGTGGAAACAAATGTGGGGCAACGTAATAGTAGCACTAGTAAAGACTGTCAACGATTATTTAAATTGTTGATCAATTCTGTATTCGGCAAGACATTGTTTAATCCTTCAAAATATGCCAACAAAACGAAGCTCATAACATCAGCAGGAGCATTTTTGCGAGCGGTGAGTAAGCCACTATTTAAGAAAGCCATAAAGCTTTCAGAAAACAAAGTATTGGTTACGACGGGGACGCCAGCCATAAAACTCACTTACCCTAATTACATAAGCTACCAGATACTAGAACTCGCCAAATTTAAGCTGTACCATTTTTGGTATATGATTCTTAAGAAAACATACCAAGACAAAATAAAACTAATCTATTTAGATACCGATAGTGTCATCGCCTGTTTAGAGGGCATCAAAAACCTTACCGATGAAATCAGTAAGGAACCATTGAGGAAATGGATAGACACATCTAATTTCCCCACAGATCATCCTCTCTACAATGACTCAAGGAAGGGATCTCTTGGCTTACTTAAAAGTAAGGTGGGGGACCGCCTTATTTCAGAAATAGTCTGCATTAAACCCAAAATGTATAGCATCCTGCTAGCAGATAATAATAACACTATCGCAGCGAAAGGTGTTCCTCAGTCTGAGCAACAGTTATTAACTCATAATAACTTTAGAAGAGTGCTGGAAGACGGTTCTAAACATACCTTCCAATATAGTCAGATTAGAAATTTAAAAGGTCAGATGACCACTATCACCACTAGGAAACGAGGTCTTAGCTCATTTGATGATAAGCGCTTTTACTTAGATACCTATCACTCTGTATCCTATGGTCATCCAGATGCCGGAGAAACAAAGTTTAAATTATTTAAAGATAAAACAGATGACAAAGTGGAGGAAGACGAGGGAGCTGATAGCAGTACTGAAGAAGGGAGTACAGAAGAAGAGGAACTAGAGATGAGAGACAGTTGCAATCTTTGGCGGGGAAGAGAAAACACCGTAAGAGATTTTTTCCCCAGGGTCAAGCATCGACGCGAGAGAGGTAGATCTTCCGCCACTGCTTGTAGTTTCATGCTCTTAGAAGCTAGCTGTTCTGAGGGAGAGGAGGAATAAAAAAATGTAATGTTAACTAATAAATATATTTGCTAAGTGAGACTTTTGTTTTCACCTTTGAAAAGTTAGGCTATTATCCTTTTTTCACACAGATGCCCCCGATGTACCCGGAGAGCGAGCGCAGCCAGATAATCACGCCGATGACCCCGAAAGAAGCAGTGAACTGGACCAGCAGGCCGGCTGCAACACTCCCTCGGAGATCACACCCAATTATTAAGTCGTACCCAGACACCTGAATCCTTGTACTACCCTCTCATCACAGAAATAAACTTCTCTATTCCCTTTGGGGGATGCGTGGAGGCCCCACCCAGTTATTAAGTCCTCTGACAGTTCGAGGCTAAGCTGTCTTCCATTACCGCATTCTTTGAACCAGTCAGTGTTGGGAAGAAGTAGCACTTGGGTCAGTGAGCAGCAGACCAGGATAACTCCCTCGGAGATAGCAAGCTTGTACCCAGTCACCTGAATCCTTTGTACTGCCTCTCCCATCTATCAGGGGGGCAGAGTTTGGGGAGTCAGAAGTGATCATATCTCCCTTTTTCTACTTAGTAATACACAGAAATAAGTCTCTCTATCCCCTTGGGGGATGATTAAACATATTAAACTTGTACCCTGACAGCCCTGAGGTTATGCTGTCCCCCTATTATCACATTCTTTTCCACACTCATTGTGAGGGAAAAGTAGGCGTAAGTGGGGTTAAGGTTGTTCAGGCAACCAGGAACCATTAGCGGGGTACGTCGCGCACTCCCCCCCCCCTCTGGCGGGCTGGGGCAAAACTAGTTCCTGGTGTCCGATTTGTTAAAATTTCTACTCCTGGTAATATTGACCTTACCTGGTGTGGGTTGAGGTTTGGCGAGTCACTTCACCTCCACTCTTCTCCTAATCAGGTAGGGTGATATACCAGGAGTATTACTGTTTGTTCCTTTCTTTTGTTTGCTGGTTACCAGTAATGATTTTGGCATTTATCATTCTTTTCCATTCTTAAATGTTATATTATCATGACTATGGGTAACCAGTTTATTTTTTCTTATTACAAGCTCTGTTCCTGGCGTGGTCTTCCAGGATAGACGCCAGATAAAGGAGCAAGACATGTGTTAATAATACTTATTAACATTATTCTACTACTACCGGCCCTTACCTATTCTACTTGTGGTGCTCCATCCAAGTGGTAGGAAATTCCAAAACATCGGATTATCACCATCCGCCCTGGATAACATGCATCAATAATATCAGAAGATCTATCCAGGGCCTTACCTACTCCTGCCCAACTACAAGAACTGAAGGCCATTTTTTTTATTATATTTAAATTTTAAGTAAAATCCTCAAAAATCATTATTCTTATTTTTCCTAGTCATTTCTTTATTTATTTATTTTTCCATTAGTTTCTTCTGTTCAGATGGAAGTCGTTCCACTGACAATGGCGACCTTGCCAGGATTCGACTCTTGAAGCAACATCGTCCTGATGGTTCAACTGGTTCCTCGGGTCAGCTCACTGACAGTGATAAGGAAATGTGTAGAATTTTTAACACATACTTCCTCTCAGTTTTTACACAGGAGGATACCAGCGATATTCCAGTAATGATAAATTATGTAGAACAGGACGATAATAAACTGTGCACTATTAGGGTCACAAGTGACATGGTCCTTAGGCAAATAGATAAATTAAAACCTAACAAATCCCCAGGCCCTGATGAACTGTATGCAAGGGTTCTAAAGGAATGTAAAGAGGAGCTTAGCACACCTTTGGCTAATCTTTTCAACATATCACTACAAACTGGCATGGTGCCAGATAAGTGGAAAATGGCAAATGTGATACCTATTTTCAAAACAGGTGACAGGTCCTTAGCTTCGAACTATAGACCAATAAGCCTAACCTCCATAGTGGGAAAATTTATGGAATCAATAATTGCCGAGGCAGTTCGTAGCCACCTTGAAAAGCATAAATTAATCAACGAATCTCAGCATGGTTTTACAAAGGGGCGTTCCTGCCTTACGAATTTATTAACTTTTTTCACTAAGGTATTTGAGGAGGTAGATCATGGTAATGAATATGATATTGTGTATATGGACTTCAGTAAGGCTTTTGACAGGGTCCCACATCAGAGACTATTGAGGAAAATTAAAGCACATGGAATAGGAGGAGAAATTTTTTCCTGGATAGAGGCATGGTTGACAAATAGGCAGCAGAGAGTTTGCATAAATGGGGAGAAATCAGAGTGGGGAAGCGTCACGAGCGGTGTTCCACAGGGGTCAGTGTTGGGCCCCCTGCTGTTCACAATCTACATAAACGACATAGATGAGGGCATAAAGAGCGACATCGGCAAGTTTGCCGATGACACCAAAATAGGCCGTCGAATTCATTCTGACGAGGACATTCGAGCACTCCAGGAAGATTTGAATAGACTGATGCAGTGGTCGGAGAAGTGGCAGATGCAGTTTAATATAGACAAATGCAAAGTTCTAAATGTTGGACAGGACAATAACCATGCCACATATAAACTAAATAATGTAGATCTTAATATTACGGATTGCGAAAAAGATTTAGGAGTTCTGGTTAGCAGTAATCTGAAACCAAGACAACAGTGCATAAGTGTTCGCAATAAAGCTAATAGAATCCTTGGCTTCATATCAAGAAGCATAAATAATAGGAGTCCTCAGGTTGTTCTTCAACTCTATACATCCTTGGTTAGGCCTCATTTAGATTATGCTGCACAGTTTTGGTCACCGTATTACAGAATGGATATAGATTCTCTGGAGAATGTACAAAGGAGGATGACAAAGATGATCCCATGTATCAGAAACCTTCCCTATGAGGATGGACTAAGGGCCCTGAAACTGCACTCTCTAGAAAGACGTAGAATTAGGGGGGATATGATTGAGGTTTATAAGTGGAAGACAGGAATAAATAAAGGGGATGTAAATAGTGTGCTGAAAATATCTAGCCTAGACAGGACTCGCAGCAATGGTTTTAAGTTGGAAAAATTCAGATTCAGGAGGGATATAGGAAAGTACTGGTTTGGTAATAGAGTTGTGGATGAGTGGAACAAACTCCCAAGTACCGTTATAGAGGCCAGAACGTTGTGTAGCTTTAAAAATAGGTTGGATAAATACATGAGTAGATGTGGGTGGGTGTGAGTTGGACCTGATAGCTTGTGCTAACAGGTCGGTTGCCGTGTTCCTCCCTTAAGTCAATGTGACCTGACCTGACTAGGTTGGGTGCATTGGCTTAAGCCGGTAGGGACTTGGACCTGCCTCGCATGGGCCAGTAGGCCTTCTGCAGTGTTCCTTCGTTCTTATGTTCTTATGTTCTTCTTATAACATTTAAAATGGAAAAGGGTGAGTTAGTTGAGGTGTCAAGTCATTACTGGTAGTCTGGTTGACTTACCGTTGTTTGGTTCTAAGGTTCGGTTTAGAAGTTTACCTATTTGTTGGACCTGGGGAACTTTGATAATAACTCCTCCTGTGTGAACCGTGTGTATTTTGCTTAGTGAAGGCTATTGGGCCCACAAGTGTATTCTTCCAGGGTGAAATAGTTATTTCATTTTCTACTTTGGGAAGTTTAAAGTGTGCGGACTGTGTCCCTCTTTTGTAACAGACGTTCCTGTTAGTTTTAATTAAGACAGTTGAAGTTGGGTGCGTAATATTTCTTTTTTCAAGATGGATTCTTTAGATTTCTGGTTGAAAGCTGGAAAGGAAATGGGATTTACTGGACAAAGCCTTGATAATTACATTACTGCTAAAAGGCTATTGAAGAGAAAAAAGAACAGGAAAGAATAGCACGAGAGGATAAAAGACTAGCTCGGGAAGAGAAAAAGGAACAGGAAAGACTAGCTCGAGAAGAAAAAAAAGAACAGGAAAGACTAGCTTTTGAAGAGAAAAGACTAGCTCGGGAAGAGAAAATCGAACAGGAAAGGATAGCTAGAGAAGATAGAGTTCAGGCAAGAGAGTTAGCCTTCAGAATGAAGGAAATTGAAGAACAGGCTAAGCAGAGGGAGTTAGAACAATCAAGGTTGGAATTAGAAGCCAAGAAGATAGAACTATCTAATCAGAAAATAGATGAAGGGGTATTAGAATACCCTTCCCAAGAACCTAATATTAGGATGCCACAAATACCACCTTTCTCAGAACAAGATGACATAGCGGCATATATTACTCGATTCGAGAGTACTGCTACTCTCTGTGACTGGCCATCAGATTCTTGGGCTACTAGGCTTGGCTTACTACTGTCAGGTTCAGCATTAAACGTCTATTCCACTCTACCCCCTGATGTTATTTCTAGTTATAGCCTGCTGAAGAAAACTATACTTCAGGCTTTCAAAAAAACTACTCATCATTACAGGTCGGAGTTTAGACACATTAAAATAACTCCTAATCAAAATTATATGCAATTCTTGACAACACTTTTCAGATTATTTGATTCGTGGATTGATAGTGCTGAGGTTGACCACGATTTCGAATCTTTAAGAGACCTGATGGTAAGAGATCAATTCCTTTCTTCTGTAAACTCTGACTTACGAATATTCATTAAAGAACGAAACGTTCATACGGCTGCGGAAATGGCACAATCTGCTGATATATATGCGTGCGCTCATAATAACTACCCTAAAGAGCGTAGCAGATATAAGCCTGTTGTACCTAAGCAATCTGAGGGATCCAAACCCTCCGTACCTAAGAATTCCACGGCCTTCACAGTAAAGCGTTTAAACTGTAATGAGTGGGGTCATAGACTGTCCTAGAAAAAAAGGTGAAAATGTCGGTAAATGTTTCACTGAATCAAACATAAACGCACCTTTTAGTGAAGGTACAGTCAATGGCATGAATGTGTCAACCATTCTTAGAGACACTGGATGTTCCTGTATTGTTATCTCAAGTAAGCTTTTCCCTAACCTAGATTCTTCACGTTATAAGTCCACTAAATTAACTGACTATTTAGGAAGAAGCGATTCTTTTCCAACAGTCAGATGTTTCGTTAGGTGCAAATGGTTCTCAGGATGGGTAGATGCCGTAGTTGCCCCGATAACCTCGTGTTCTGTTTTGGTTGGGAACATACAAGGGGCTGCTTTCCCATCTGAGAAGGACTGTTTGGAATTTGGAGTTTCCAAGGAAGGGTTGGAACCTAATATCTCTGTTTCTTCACAGATAGTTCCAGATGAGATTCAGTTCGATAACTTAAATCAGAGAGCTGATGGTTACAAAACTCCAGTAACACCTTTAGTAAGTCAGTCACTTAAACTGGACAACGCAGACACCAGTGGAAATGACGAAACAAGAAAGGCAATATCTGGGATAGATAATGCCCAAGAAGGAGAGAGATACAAAGAACAGAGCGTATACCACCTATGCAAGTGGATATGGGCTGCTGTGTAATGCAGCGAAGTACGAACAAATAGGTGATGGTACAGAATATCAGTGCTTAGAAGAAGGGCACTATCATTAAAGGTCCCATCAGGAAAAGGATCTGAATAATACAATAAATTATAGCCTGAGATGGGATAGATAACAGCAGAGTGTAATTTTGGTTCCTGTAAGCAAACACCAACAGGGGAAAACTGGAAGAGCAACATCTGAAGCTCACCCCGATTACCCCTGAGGCCGCGTATATTCCACTGTAAATAGGCCATGATTGGCAACGATAAAGATACCTGAAGTCCGCAGGTAAGGGTGCCTACCGACTAGAGGGGTTCGAAAAGTCCACATTCGGGGGCAAAGAAAAACGTTCAAGCAGCGAAGGAATGGTGTGATGTGAAGAAAGGAGTTGCGCAGATGGAGAAGAGGAAAGAGAAGGAACAGAGAGTGGATCAGTGTCCATTGATGGTTTGATCTCAGCAATATATTCAGAGATTGCTTCAAGTGTTTCAGAGTTCAGAGATGTTGTATGGGAGACAATATTGGAGATGGAAGGAGGGGGAGTTTTGAGTGAAGATTGGAACTGTAATGGACTGTACCATGGTAGGGGGGGGCGAAAGGGTGGAGGGAGCTGGAGAAGTGTGGGAGGGAACAGAAGAGGCAGAAACCTGGGAGGTGGCAGAAGAGGAAGAAACTTGGGAGGGGACAGGGGAGAAAGGCACAGTACGTGGAGGAGGATGAACCTCCACACTTGTAACAGAGCCAGTGAAAGGGGAAGACCCAGGTACAGAGACCGGGAAGGTAAAATGTGGAGGTGGATGAAGGGAAAGAGGAATTAAAGGAGATTTGTTGGACCTCTGAGAAGTAGAGGGACGATTTGGAGGAGGTGTCGTACGAGGTCTTGTCGATACGGGGTTTGTGAGGGAGAACACGAAGAAGCGAGGATAGACTGAGGTGTTGAAGTAGGGATATCTGAGCCCAGGACAGCAAAAGAATTAGATACAGAAGTGACTATGGGACTGGCAACTGCAGATGAGACTGCAGAAGATGGGACCCCAGAAGTGGGGGGACGTTTTGAAACACGAGACTAAGAAACACGGGGTAGTCTCCCTTGGAGGCAGAGATGAGAAACTGCCATAGCATAAGGGAGACCTTCTGCCTCTTTGAGGCAACGAATTTCCCGCTAATTTAAGTAGACCTGGCAAGGCAAGAGGGAGGTCGACTGCAAGACGCATTAGAATGGTCATCGGCACCACAGACTGGGAATTCGGCTATAGATCTGCAATATTTTTCTGGGTGGCAAAATAGCCAGCAATTCCTACACTGTTGCAGCATAGGGATCACCTTCCGAACTTGTTACCGATGTCCTGCTACAGAAACAGAGGATGGGAGTTCATGGCTGTCAAAAGTTAAACGAGCCACATTGCAAGGGTAAAGTCTTCGCCCGCGGGCAGGAAGAACATAAGTGTCTACCTTGAGAATTGGGAGATCTTGGAGCTCCAGCTGTTCGAGAATGTCATTGCCACATGTCTGGAAATTCTGTTGGACTGTGATATGGGGCAGAATAACAGTACCACTACAAGAATTGAGGAAATGATGTTTTTCGATAGTGATAGGAATAGTATCGATATGTGAAAGAAGAGAAAGATCATGAGCTTGGGTAGAATTCTGGACTGTGATGATGCGCATACCACTCTTAAGAGAATGAAAGGAAATATCTCTACCAACGTGGCGTAGGAGCTCTTTGCCAATACTGTGGTCTGAAAGATAGGCAGTAGAAATAGTCGGTCTTAAAGTAAAGAATTTAGTCCATTGTGTGGTCCGAAACTGAGTGTGGAGAGGGAGCACATGACGTGTCGGTCTTTTCCGAGTAGAATGGGAAGGTAACGAAGTAACATCATCAGGAGATTGTCGTTGGCGTTTAGAAGTGGGACCAAAGTCGGTCCGACGTGGGACGTGCTGGCGATTCGAAAATCGCCGCACTGTAGAGGGAGAGGCTGGAAGCATAGTCAAAGGAGAGTGGAGGTCAGACAAATCAAAGGAGTCAGTCGAAACCCCGGCACCTGAAGCGGGTGACGAAACAGCACCAGCAAGAAGTACAGGGGCCTTAGGAGTGCCTGAAGAGTGGCCAAAAGACGAGGCGAGGTCAGATTAGATAAGTGTCCTTAATATATAAATACGTGTGGTGCATATAGTGTACGTTACTATTACATTATTGTGCATTATTATTTTTTACTATTACATTATTGTGCATTATTATTTTTTACTATTACATTATTGTGTATTATTATTTTTTACTATTACATTATTGTGCATTATTATTTTTTACTATTACATTATTGTGTATTATTATTTTTTACTATTACATTATTGTGCATTATTATTTTTTACTATTACGTTATTGTGCATTATTATTTTTTACTATTACGTTATTGTGCATTATTATTTTTTCTTTTACTAGCTAATACCAGCTACCTCAAATACTTTTTACTTTTTAATTGCTTTTAATTGATCATAATTTTGTGTTGCAAGTCAAATCTTACTCCAAATTAATGTTATTCATGGTTGCTACCTGTCCATTTAATTCTGTTTACCACTTCTTTTTAATCCCTTTTATATTGTGTGTGCAATTAGTGTATATTCCAATTACATTATTGTGTGAGTCTCAAAACTATCTTTTACTAGCTAGTACCAGCTACCTCATATTTCTCTACTTTTTATAGTGCAATTAACTGCTCACCTTATTTTTTTTTTATCACACCGGCCGATTCCCACCAAGGCAGGGTGGCCGGAAAAAGAAAAACTTTCACCATCATTCACTCCATCACTGTCTTGCCAGAAGGGTGCTTTACACTACAGTTTTTAAACTGCAACATTAACACCCCTCCTTCAGAGCGCAGGCACTGTACTTCCCATCTCCAGGACTCAAGTCCGGCCTGCCGGTTTCCCTGAATCCCTTCATAAATGTTACTTTGCTCACACTCCAACAGCACGTCAAGTATTAAAAACCATTTGTCTCCATTCACTCCTATCAAACACGCTCACGCATGCCTGCTCAACTTATTATACATTACAAATCAGATCTTACTTTCAAATCAATATTATATCATAGTGACTATCTGTCCATTGAACATTGTTTATTTAATACATTCTTTTATTATTATATTCATTAGCTCCTTTATTTTAGCTGTAAATATTTGCTGTAGTAATAAACTCACTTGTTAAAATAATTAAGGTGTTATTAGATGCTTAATTGTATAACTGAATTATCTATTCTGTAATCCCTTTTTCTTTCAAAATTTTACAAGTTTTAGATTAATCACGGAGTCTTAGTCATAAGTCTAGTTGTAGATTCAGTATAAATCAGGCATAGATCCTGATGTAAACTTTTTACAAAATGAATTACATGAATCAACCAGTAACTGTAATTACTACACAGCAGACCAAGCAAAGACATTACTCAGTGCAAACAATAACATAACCATCTTTAACTACAATGTCAGCAAACATTATGATGACCTCACAGCATTACTCAGTTCCCTTCATTCCAATATATCAATCATCACACTCACAGAAACCTGGCTTAAGCCTGATATTATAGATTTCCATACCATTCCTGGCTATATGGCCATACACAACTGTAGAACAGACCAGCAACGGGGAGGAACAGCTATATACTATGCAAATCAACTCGATTGTATCGAATCTTGCACAAGGGACGAACATCTAGAATATATCATAGACAAATTTAAATCAAAAGACCTGCAAAAACCCCTCACAGTTATAAACATCTACAGAGTACCACTGTCAAACATTTATCACTTTAGTGAAAAACTGGGAAACATGATTACTGATGCACACATGAATAAAGACCACCTACTACTAACAGGAGATTTCAACATAAACATACTACACGACCAGGACCCACAAGTAACCGAATTCCCAAACACAATGAGTAACTGCCTGTTGCTACCAACAATAACTAACCTACAAGAATCTCCGAGACAAGCATCTCCTTAATAGATCACATCTGGACAAACACCATATCCCCTTTAAAATCAGGCATAATCACAGACAACACTACAGACCACTACCCAACCTTTCTCATAACTAATCTGGGCAAACTGCCACAAGACATTACTAAAGTAACCTTCAGATTACATAACGAGACAGCAGTTAACTTTATAGCAGCTATGAATAACATCGATTGGCAAAATGAGCTTGAAACATATACAGATATGAATGAATGTATAAATAATTTTCTAAAAAAAAGCCCAAAGCCTCTATAACAGACATCGCCCCAGAAAAACTAAACAGATCACAGCAAAGAGACTGAATAATCCCTGGCTAACACAAAGCATCCTCAAATCCATTAACACAAAGCACAAATATGAAAAACAGTATAGAATGGGTCAAATAACAAGAGAACAGTCTAAACGTTACTCGTCAGCACTTACCAGCCTGATAAGAAGGTCAAAAAAATTGTATTATGAAAATAGATTACATAACATCAAAGGTGATATGAAAAAAAAACTGGAAAACTCTATCTGAAATTCGTGGAACTAAAAAGTTATCCAAAAACAAAGCAATCAAACTAACAAAATCAGATGAACCTCTACTCACTCCAACCGAAACAGCAGACTAAATGTTTTCTTCTCCATCATAGGAAAAAATCTAGCAAACAAAATACCAAGCACAAACACCCGTCCATCAGACTACCTCATTGATACCTACCCAAATACGCTATTCCAAGCTTCAACCAACCCCATTGCAGTTACGCTCATCATAAACACCCTTAAAGACAAGGCAGGAGACATAAACAACTTGCTTGCTTTTATGTACAAAAAAGCTTCTCAAGTATTGTCACCAATTATTGCAACGCTCTTTAACAAATCCATTGAATCCTCCACCTTCCCAACAATCCTCAAAATAGTGAGGGTCACTCCGATCCACAAAGGAGGTGACCAAGCTGACTTGAATAACTATTGACCAATATCTAACTTACCACCGCTCTCTAAAATCTTTGAAAAATTAATTCATAGACTGATCTATTCCTACCACGTCTTACACAACATATTAAACCCTTTTCAGTTTGGATTCAGGAATAATAAAAGCACAAATGACGCTATCATACACATGCTAGAACTAATATATACCGCACTTGAAAAGAAAGAAGTCCCGCTGGGCATTTTCATTGATTTACGTAAAGCTTTCGATACAGTCGACCATGAACTGCTGTACTCCAAATTAATGCACTATGGTATCAGAGGCCACTCCCTCAACTACCTAAAGTCATACCTTAGTAACAGAACTCAATATGTGTATGCAAATGATGCAAACTCTTCCACCCAACCAATCACAGTAGGAGTCCCACAATGAAGCGTCCTTGGACCACTCCTCTTTCTCATCTACATCAATGATCTACCGAATGCATCACAGCTACTCAAACCCATATTATTTCCAGATGACACTACGTATGTCAGATTTACACGTACAACAAGATATAACTGCCTTAAATGTACGCCTTGGCACCCTGAAAAAGAAACAACTCTATACAATACAAGAACTATACATGCCAGACAGAGAACATCCTATACAAGTTGTAAATACCACGGATTATATTATCAATACTCCTTCTCACAGGACTCAAAGAATGACTCTCCCACAGAGGATCCGTCGTTTTATCCACAAAGATAATTACCATCGACCAATGATCTTGAGCAACCTCCCTGCAGATGAAGATGATTGGGTAACACCAGAACCCTTCTATGTTTACTGAGAAAATCATCGCCCCCAATTAGGGAGACATTTTATATAACATTCTACTGTAAAAAATATGCTATATTTACTATGGCAGGACACCACCCGTAAGAAGCCATTGTCAAGTAATTCTTTAAAAACTGGCCAAGAAATTATTGCCTTTCATTGTCACTTAAATATACGTTGTGCAATCGTAAAAAAAGGCAATTGCAACTTGTATATTTACTACCAATTCAGAGTCATGTACTTATATATCTGTTATATCTATGTGACTCTGATGGGTTAGTATTATACCCCTTATTATCTCACATACACTATTTAAATTACACCAAAGTGGTTGGGCCACTTACCTTTTATATCCTACCTCTCTCCCCCTCTCCCATCCTTTTCCAATATTTTTATCCTTACCCATCCTTCTTCCTTACCCATCTTACCAAAGCTCTGGTCATTTTCAATTCAATTCAAAACTACATATGTCTTTTCCCACCCAAACACAGTCATACTAGTAAACACAGTCAATGCTGAATTGCAGAAAATATCTGCCTGGATGATGACTGACAAACTTACCCTGAACACTGATAAAACCTATTTCATTCAGTTTGGGAACAAAGCTGCAAATGATCCAATTAACATAACGCTAAATGGATCATCAGTCACATGACTCACAGAGGGAAAATTCCTAGGTATCCACCTTGACAGTAGCCTTAAGTTCCGGACACACTTACAACAAATCAACAAGAAAATCTCGAAGACTGTAGGCATACTATCAAAGATAAGGTACTACGTTCCACAGTCAGCTCTCCTGGCACTGTACCATTCACTCATATACCCTTATCTTACATATGGAATTTGTGCATGGGGATCAACAACATCCAATCACCTAAAACCACTAATAACCCAGCAAAAGGCAGCAGTAAGAATGATAACAAATTCCCATTCCCACCAGCATACTCCACCAATTTTCAGAAGTCTGAATCTGCTCACCATTAAGAACATCCATACTTATTCATGTGCCTGCTACATACACAGAACAATACACGCAAATATAAATTTTCCACTCAAACTTCTCCTCGCCAACCTAAACAGGACACATGACCACAACACAACACAAGATATACTTCGTGTCCATATCACACTGCGTAAAAACTCTATGCACATAAAGGGCCCCAAAATATGGAATTCATTACCAGAAGATATTAAAGTAACCCAGTCTGAAAATCAATTTAAGACTCTTCTCAAAAGCTACTTAAATCACCCTAGACTAAATGTTAAATACTCAGTACACATTTACTCACCTATGTACTCCCACATCATAACTGAAACAATCACATTGAACCTTTTATCCATTGTTGACAGGAATATAATTGAATCATTGTTTTCACAAAAAGCATTTTCGAATATAAATATATCCTTGTATTATACAAATTTTGATTCATTTATAATTAATATTCTACTGTATAACTATGAAATAATTACTATCCTACTGTACAACTACAATATACTCCTTAGTATTAAGTAGACTGTAAGCCAACAATGTTAAGTTGGCCCATAATGCCTAAGCATAATAGATGCTCTCTTTGCATTGCAACCCACTATTGTAAATACAAAATCTCAATGTACTGTTTGCAAAGACATAAAATAAATAAATAAATTTTTAAATTAATTAATAAATAAATAAATAGGAAATATTCAGATTCAGAAAGATTAAAGGAAAGCATTGGTTTGGTAATAGTTGTGGATGAGTGGAACAAACTCCCGAGTACCGTCATAGAAGCTAAGACGTTGTGTGGTTTTAAAAATAGATTGGATAAATACACGACTGAGTGTGTGTGAGTTGGACCTGACTTGCTTGTGCTAATAGGCCTGATGCCGTGCCCCTTCCTTAAGTGGATGTGACCTCAGCTGACTAGATGAAAAATTCAATTATACCAATCACGAAAATTACTTAAGAATTAATACAAATATTAACTTCTATATACATTGTAAACACACGCAATTTTTTTTAAACAGTGCATACAAATATACATAGATAGTTATGTATATAAAAATTATATAAATATGTATAAAAAGAGGAATATCAGTGACTGTTCCAGTCCACTAAGTAACATAATGGCTCTGATATACACCTGACCACATAACTAACACACTACTGCAAAATACACAGTGCTTCCATCACTGTTTTTTTTTTTTCATAATGTAAAATGACACAAAGCAGCTTATGATGCAGATAACTCACCCCCCCCCCAACATTTACTTTATTGTTATTAATATAGTCAAAAAGTTGCGCTAAACCACAAGGACGAACATTTACTTTAACAGTTTCATGTACTCCATACTTTATTGTTTTATTTTAAAACATTGCAATACTTTAATAAATATAAGAACCCTCGTCTAGTTCTACACAGAAAAAAAAGAATTTTCATATTCGCAATATACAAACACATTTATCTTTGATCTTACAGAATATCCCTCATCCTAGGCTTTTTATCCTTTTACAAAATACAAGATTACACAAAAATATACTTTGTATCATTCAAAATATATTACAATATGCACGAAAATTTTAATTATACTTATCATGAAATTTACTTAAGAATTAATACAAATAATGACATCTATATACATTGTACACACATGCAATTATATGTGGTTATGATTCCATTGTAATGACTTGCATACTTTCCCTCCTTTTCCACAGTGCAAAAAATAAAAGACACTTGCACTAGACTTCACAACATCTTTCAGCTATTCAAAGAACTTATAAAATACTAACAACAATTACACTTTAGGACAATATATAGATGATTACACAACTTTACAACAGTGAAGAATGTCAACTAATATGATAACAGTACACTAGATATTGGAACACATACTTGTAGTACATATACCCAGATTTATATTAGTAAACACGTAATATCATGTGCAACAAGATATAGATGTTTATTGACAAGTTCCAGAACAATTTCAGACTTGCTCTTTCACACACTAAGGTTGATAATAGAACATAATAGCACCTAATCGAATTGATAAGCCGCCTCTCGCTTCTCAGGAAAACATCACTACAGTTAAACAGTGCTAAAATTCTAGTTGTTCGAGCAGTTCAAATTCCATGTAATTCATTATATGAAAACACCACTACAGTGTAATCAGTGATTAAGATTCAAGATATTCTAGCAATTCTATGTCCATGTAATTCATTCTGCCCCCCCCTTTATGCAGAGACCAGTCCACCCAACAATTACAACACTAAATCGCGCAACCCTCTCATAGTCATACCTCTATACGATACCGGAAAATCTATAGCCCATCTACGTCCATACACTACCTCATTTATACACTTTGTTTTATAGAAATGTCCTGCTAAAGCCCTTGTTCGTTCCTTCCCCCACCTCCCTCATCGCCCACGATATATTTGATATAATCTGCCACTAAATACATGACGGCCCT
Organism: Cherax quadricarinatus; assembly: GCF_038502225.1. Classification (NCBI taxonomy): domain Eukaryota; kingdom Metazoa; phylum Arthropoda; class Malacostraca; order Decapoda; family Parastacidae; genus Cherax; species Cherax quadricarinatus. The sequence continues at coordinate 16,188 of NW_027198351.1, forward strand.
CTTCACACTATCTCCTACTCCCTCTATATCCAAACTCAGTGCCCTTAATACCACTAACCTGCTTCCACCCACCATACCCAAGACTCTGCGAAACCATAGACGTGCCCTCTCGATATGCTCACAGAAATACACCACATGATATGCTGTTTCTTCCCCCCCACACACACAAAACACAACATGGAGACTGCAAAATTCCCATCTGATACAGTCGGACTTTAGTTGGCAAAATCCCATGTAAAAACCTATACATGGTTTCCCTCACCCTTGACTTCAACCGTAACTTACTGAATACTCCCCAGATTCGTGTCCAATTATATAATGGAAAAACAGTCCCCTTCCAACACCTCATGACACCTTTCCAACCTCCCCAAAACACACGCCGTTACATTTCCCGGATTTCTTACCAGTAGTAAGTATCTCAACATACTCATACACTCCTCTAAGTACCTACCCCTCCACCACCTCCTCACATCTTCCATCACATCCCCCACTATGACACCTCGTTCCCCACCCAATCTCAGATAACAATGTATCACATACATGCTCTTCAGTCTGCTACCCAAAGGAATTAAACCTAAACCCCCTTTTCGCCAGTGCTGTCATCACAACCGTCTGCCTCAGCCAATGACAACCATATCCCCATAAAAATTCAGTATTTTCCTTTGCACTTTGCGCACCTCTTTCGCCATCAAGGGGTACACTGCAGCCACATGCCACAATTTAGGATAAATAAGTGTATTAACCACAATGACTGTGAAGGCTTACTCAGCCCTGTAACAACTTCAGTCAGTATTACTCAGGCTGGCTCCTCCTCAGGAAAATTAGTGAATAGAAAAAGAAATAATAACAGACAAACATAAACACTTTATTATATAGAAAATATAAAATGCAAAACACTTAAATATGAAATATTAATCATACATTAAAGAAAATGAAAAATGAAAAATATAAATAACTGAATTCAACGCTAATTTAAAGGTATATAAAACGTGGGTGTCTGGTGTTGGTGACACTGTTGTTGAAATCGTAGCCGCTGCTGATGATGGGGGGGGGGTCGCAGGTGTTGGTGACCACCACTGGCTAGATCTTCACAGATTATTGCCGTGAGTATAATATCCCGATGACAGGAAAGCAGGTTCTTTACCGCTGTAATGATGTGGGGTTATGTCCTGCAATTTCATACAGGTGCACAGGTACTTCAATACAAAATGGAGAAGTCTCTGGACGTTAGTCCTTCTCCTGTTCTGCTCGTTGATTGCCAGGTGACCCTCTCTGACATCCAAGCTGGAAAGATAGACAGGTTACCCACTGCTTAAATTATCAATCTCCATGGCAGTGTACACTACTCAAAAAACGTGGTGAATATTACAACAGTCAACATAGAGCAAGGCTGAAAGGACTAAGTTTATTATTGGTCAAAAGTGAAGCTTTTAACCAATAAATCCACTAGAATACAAGGCAGGCATGTACTTACAGTAGTGTTGGGAGCTGTGAGTCGAGTGATTTACTGTTTGACCAGAGCCCCACACGTCACCTTTCGAGGGGGGAGGAAGAGGGAGGGGAAGGGATAATGGGAGCTAGACTGATCCTACGTTAACAAGCAGCCGGCAATCAAACTATCACTTTAGGGGTGGGGGAGAAAAGGCGGGAAAAACGGGAGCGTGACTCACCCTACCTTAACTAGTAGCCGGCAATGAAACTATCACTTTCAGGGAGGGGGAAGAAAGGCGGAAGCTTGACTTACCCTACCTTAACTAGTAGCCGGTAATGAAACTATCGTTACTATATCTCTACTCCTATCTATTGAACTTTTCCCTCACACTCCCCCATACCAAGACTTATAGTCAAGGAGTATAAGAAGAATAGACGAGGAAAAAGTTCTAACATGTGGAAGGCGCGTAAGGCAACAAATCTTCTACTGACTGTCACGACTTAACCAGTCAGAGAAATAATTGGATGAACCATTGATATAAACAATATGGAACTTAAAAGCCTGGAGTGCCAATGTCCACCTCAAGAGGCGACTGTTGGTTCCCTTAAAAGTGTCTAGGTATATCAAAGGTTTGTGGTCCGTTTCTAAAATGAATTCTTTTCCCAGCAAATAAAATTTAAGTTTGGAGATACCCCACACAAGGGCTAAACATTCCTTTTCTATTGTGGAGTATCTTGTTTCTGCAGGAAGGAGTTTCCGGCTTAGGAAGCATACAGGGAAGGGAGTACCATCATGGTATTGTAGTAACACAGCACCTAAGCCAGTATTGGAGGCATCAGTTCTCAAACAAAATGTTCTATTAATATCTGGAATCTTAAGTACAAGGACTTTTCCCGAGCTACGTCGGAAAGTTCAAGAGGTTCATTCACAGACTTTTTAAGGAAGTCCGATAAGATGCCTGTAAGATCAGCAACATTCTGGATAAACCGTTCATAAAAATTTACAGAAACAAGAAAGCTTCCCATGAGCTTCTTGGTTTTGGGAAATTTAAATTCTAATAAAGCTTTGATCTTACTGGGGAGAGGCTGCAGAGTGTTATTAGAAAGTATCAGTCCAAGATATCTAATCTTGTTATGCCCAAGGAAGCATTTCTTCGGCTTGGCAGTGAGGCCATGTGAGCGTAACCTACGCAAAACTGATGTTAATGTTTGGATATGTTCGTCCCACGTAGATGTCATTACGTAAATGTTATCAAAATAAATTGAAACATTTGGCATATTACCCAAGACCTTTCTCATCAGTCTCACGTAGGTAGCACAGGCAGTTACCAAGCCGAAGGGCATAGTTCTATATTGCATCAGTCCTTGGTGTGTAGGAAAAGCGGTGTACTGCTTAGAAGAAGTATCTAACATTACTTGATGATATGCCTGCGCAATATCAATCTCTGAAAAGAAGGAAGAGTCATAAAATTTGTGTAGATCGCTATCTATTAAGAGCATAGGCTCAGCATCCCACTGAGTTATAGCATTAAGGCCTCTGAAGTCAATAGCAAGTCTATATGAATTATCCTCCTTCTTAACCATGACTACTGGTGAACAATATGAAGACACTGAAGGTTCAATTATCTTTAGTTTTAATAATTTGTCTACCTCTCGGTCAAATGCATCCCTAAGTCAAAGTTGTTAAGGCAGTTAAACGAATTTCTTCGGTAATATTTCTTAAGGATGTTGATATGATAAAGCTTAGGTTTCCCCTTGACTTCTATGAGGTAGTCAACTTTCCCACAAATTTTTATTACTTTATATGGACCTTTCCATGCTACTAATAATTTATTTGACTTGTTAGGCAAAAGTACAAGAACTTCATCACCTACTTTAAAACTTCTCCTCTGACTTTTGGAATCAAAATAGGTTTTGTACTGGTCCATTGACAAACTTAAGTTTTTCGAAACTATGTCAGAGGTCTCCTCAAGTTTGGATCTAAGGTCAAGGAGAAACTGGTAAGAAGACTGAACCTCAGCATTTACCTCCTCATTAGTCCATAAGTCATTAAGGATGGACAATGGGCCTCTGGCCTGTCTACCATAGAGAAGTTCAAAAGGTGAAAACCCCAAAGAGTCACTGGGAACTTCACTCATGGCAAACAAAGCACAGGGTAGGTAACGATGCCACTCCTTAGGTTTAAGGGAGCAAAGTTTCCTTAAAATGGACTTTAGAATCGAATGCTGGCGCTCAATCCTCCCATTACAGCTGGGATGATAGGGTGTGGTGAAGAGAGGTTTCACTCCCAGAAGTTGGTATAGATGTTGCATTAAGTCAGATGTGAATTGTGTCCCGCGGTCAGACAAAATTTCTCTAGGGATGCCCACTCTGGAGAAGATGGACAAAAGGGCTTCAGCCACCTCTGTAGTAGTTATGGTCTTTAAGGGTATGGCTTCAGGGAAACTCGAAGCATAATCAACTAATGTTAATATATATCTATGTCCCCCAGATGAAAGTGGAGATAAAGGACCAACGATGTCAATAGCTACTCTTTCAAACGGTACCGTAAAGATAGGCACTTTGACCATAGGTACTCGCCTGGTACCTCGGGAGGATGACAGTTGGCAAACTTTACACGATCTTCAATAGGTAGTGATATCTGAGGACATTTTTGGCCAAAAATAGGTTTCCCTAATTTTATTTAAGGTTTTACGATGCGAGAAATGTCCGGCCACTGGCAGGGCATGAGCCATTTTAAGAACAGTCTCTCTGCATTGACTTGGAACAACTAAGATGGAATAGTCAATCTCATCTGAATTTAATTTGAATACTGACTTGTACAAGATACCTTTTATATATTCAAATTTATATGAAAAGTTTTTCCTTTGGATAACTTGATTTTGTTTAGCGGCATTATGGCAATTCTGAAGAGAAGGACAATTACGTTGTAACTTGACAAAGGAGTCCTTCGATATATCTAAAGGCTTAAAGTCAGGGAAAATCAAAGGATGGACAGTAGGAGAAGCCTGGGCTTTGGTCTGAGCCCTAGTCAAGACATTTATGGTATCGCAGGTGATATCTTCACTTTCATCTACCAAGTGAACCGGTGATCCAACTACCTCGCTTTCGAGAGTAGCATCACTGGTTTTTAATCCCACATGAATCTCACAAGACATTGTCTCATCTGAACTTTCGAGGGGCTTCTCCGACTCTACAGGAAGAAGATCTGAAACACTTATATCCATCTTTGGTGATGAAAGGTCAACCTCAGAAGGAAGAATGGCACCTTTTACATTACCTATTAGTACGGAGCAAGAAGTGATGGGAGCTAGTTCGGCTTCAGACCAACCTGTGAACCATTTAGACCTAATGTAACAACGGATGGTAGGAAAAGTGTCCGTACGGCCCAAGTAGTCTGAAAGTATAGCAGAGGAATGAGTTTCTTTAAGGTTAGGGAACAGCTTATCAGAAATGACTATACATGTGCATCCAGTGTCTCGTAAAATGGTAGATACATTAAGTCCATTAACTGTTCCTGAACAGAAGGGTGCTTGGTCATTACAGTCTTTAAAACATCTTCCAACTTTTTGGACCTTCTTAGGACAATCTGGACGTTTATGTCCCTTAACACCACACAAATGACAAACAGGAATAAAAGAACTCATTTTACTTTCCACTAGAGCAGTGGTTCCCAAACTGGGGGTAAATTACCCCCTGGGGGTAATTTAACCATTTTTGGGGGGTAATGGAGGGGTGACAGAAAAAAAGTTATGAATTCTGAAAATCAAGAAAACAATGCGGTACCCGGTATGAGGATTATTGTTAACTTTGTCTTAGTATATAAAGTTGTAAAGTAAACCTATTATAAGTAAGTAATAAAGTTAAACCAAATAACAATAAACATCAAAAACTAATATACAGTATTAGAAAAGAAGAAATATATAGCTAAGTGTGTGGAAACCCAAAAGTATTTTGACAAGTATGCTTCAGGACAAAAGTCACTCAGTAGCCCAGATCGACCTGTCCAGTACGCGTCACTCACTTCCTGAGGCTGCCTCTATTTCACACTGTCAGTTTATCTGTGAGCATCAGCCGAGGTAGACATAAGCTGGTATGAAGCCAAGAATTCCTAAACTAGCTTCAAGTATGCAACTCCATCCATCCCACTGATGTTCTTGACATCTTTGGTTAATAGTCATTAGAGATGCACAATGATCAAATACAATAAATAAAAGAAAATATCTCAAGTGTTTTAATTTAGCCATAAATATCAATAATAACAACATTTTGTGAAAGGGGTAACATGCTTTATGTGGCATGTTAAATTGGGTAACAAGCTGAAAAAGTTTGGGAACCACTGCACTAGAGGCTTTGATTTCTTAAGGTCTGATGAACCCTTACCCTTAGGGTTCGATCCCTTTAGGTCTTTATAGGAATTGTGAGCCTCAGCATACAGGTCAGCAGCCTCAGCAACTTCCTCAGCTTTAATCAGGTTATGTTCTCTGATGAATGTTCGAATTTGGTGAGGAAGAGCTGTCAGGAACTGGTCAGCAACCATGAAGTCTCTAAGAGATTCATAACTGTGATCAATTCCTGAACTATCTATCCAAAAGTCGAACAAACGAGAGAGTGTTACCTGTAACTGTTGAAAGTTCTGGCCAGGCTGTAAGGTGGCATACCTGAAATCTTTCCTGTAAGAATTAGTGTTTTTTTTATATGCTTTAAGGATTGCCTTCTTTAGTAGGTTATAATTACATATGATATCCTGTGACAAAGTTGCATAGATATTCAAAGCTGTACCAGAAAATAACATTCCTAACCTGGTAGCCCAGGTGTCAGTAGGCCATTCACAGAGGGTAGCGGTATTTTCAAACCTGATAATGTATGAAGTTATGTCTTCCCCCTCTGTGAAGGGAGGTAAATTAGGTGTTGGAATATGTGCACTGACTGCACGTTGTTCCATTACTCCTTCCTCTAATTGTTGTTGTGTAAAAGTTAACTTTTTATTCTCTAATTCAAGTCGAGATTTTTCGAGCTCGCGATCCTTTTCTCTCGCTATTAACTCAAGTTCTCTAGCTTTTTTATCACGTTCTCTAGCTTTTTCTTCACGTTCTCTAGCTTTTTCCTCAACTTCTCTATCCTTTGCTCTTTCCTCAAGTTCCCTTAATTTAACCTGTTCCTCATGTATCTTAGCTTGTTCCTCACGTACTCTTGCTCTCTCCTCACGATCAAGTCTATCACGCTCTTTTTTGTCTTCTCTCTCTCTTTCTAACTGTCTTTCTTGGATTTCTCTCTCAATTCTCTCTTTCCTTTTCTTCTTCTCTTTCCCTTTCTGTCTTTCTTCTCTCTCAATTCTCTCTCTTTCAAGTCTTTCCTGGATCTTAGCACTAATGAAAGATTCTAAATTTTTCCCTGTTATTCCTAACTTACTTCCAGCGTTCATCCAAAACTGGTATTCATCCATACTTGCAAGAATAACTTAAACTATCAGGGGAAATGAAACGGGTATTAAAGAAAACGGAGGGTTCAATTCCTGCTTCACTCAAACTGTAAATAAACCAGAGGGCTCGATCCCTGCTTCAATTAAACAATATGTATTAATGAAAACGAAGGGTTCTATGCCGACTCCGAGCAAACAGTAAGTAGAATGGGGTCACTTGACCATCCAATCTTCTCACCAACAAATCAAGAGTGTCCTATGACAGTTCCCTTGATATAATAAAGAGCCCAATGAAACAAGTTGTCACTGGAAAATCTCGGGTCCCTAGAGTCTAATCCTCCAAAGTGTTTCAAGCTCATATACAATTAAGTGGCAGAATTAAATATTATATCCTGCCTGACTTGACTTACAATAAATTGAGACTATAACAATCACCAAATCTTTTAAATACCTGTACTGTAGTCCTACCATAGAGAATGATTACTCATGGCTGGTGGTAACCGTCTGTGGTATGCGGCGTTGAAGTTCCAATGGTAGATTCGAGATGGAGTTGAATCTTGATTCTCTCGAGTTGATCCTGGCAAGGTCGCCACTTGTGAAGGCTTACTCAGCCCTGTAACAACTTCAGTCAGTATTACTCAGGCTGGCTCCTCCTCAGGAAAATTAGTGAATAGAAAAAGAAATAATAACAGACAAACATAAACACTTTATTATATAGAAAATATAAAATGTAAAACACTTAGATATGAAATATTAATCCTACATTAAAGAAAATGAAAAATGAAAAATATAAATGATAACTGAATTCAACGCTAATTTAAAGGTATATAAAACATGGGTGTCTGGTGTTGGTGACACTGTTGTTGAAATCGTAGCCGTTGCTGATGATGGGGGGGGGTCGCAGGTGTTGGTGACCACCACTGGCTAGATCTTCACAGAATATTGCCGTGAGTATAATATCCCGATGACAGGAAAGCAGGTTCTTTACCGCTGCAATGATGTGGGGTTATGTTCTGCAATTTCATACAGGTGCACAGGTACTTCAATACAAATTGGAGAAGTCTCTGGACGTTAGTCCTTCTCCTGTTCTGCTCGTTGATTGCCAGGTGACCCTCTCTGACATCCAAGCTGGAAAGATAGACAGGTTACCCATTGCTTAAATAATCACTCTCCATGGCAGTGTACACTACTCAAAAGACATGGTGATTATTACAATAGTCAACATAGAGCAAGGCTGAAAGGACTAAGTTTATTATTTGTCAAAAGTGAAGCTTTTAACCAATAAATCCACTAGAATACAAGGCAGGCATGTACTTACAGTAGTGTTGGGAGCTGTGAGTCGAGTGATTTACTGTTTGACCAGAGCCCCACACGTCACCTTTCAAGGGGGGGGAAGAGGGAGGGGAAGGGATAATGGGAGCTAGACTGACCCTACGTTAACAAGCAGCCGGCAATCAAACTATCACTTTAGGGGTGGGGGAGAAAAGGCGGGAAAAACGGGAGCGTGACTCACCCTACCTTAACTAGTAGCCGGCAATTAAACTATCACTTTCAGGGAGGGGGAAGAAAGGCGGAAGCTTGACTTACCCTACCTTAACTAGTAGCCGGTAATGAAACTATCGTTACTATATCTCTACTCCTATCTATTGAACTTTTCCCTCACAATGACTCTCTGTTGTATAGTCAAACCACTCGTTCTTATTCCCCCTAACCTAAGCAAGGCCCTTTGCACTACCCTTTCTGAATTTGCCTCTCTAGCCCCCTGCACTGCCCCTCTGTATAATACTCCACAAATTTTTATCTGCTCTACGACCTGCCATCCATATGTATTTCCCAGTTCCCCTCCCACCCAAAACCCAATCTCCAGTAATTTCGACTTTTCACTATTAACACTCATACCTGTTGCTCCACTAAATATTTCAACAATTCTGCTTACATTCTTTAACCCCTCCTCTCCCCATACTAAGACCGTCCTGTCATCAACATAACCAACTATACCCGTAGTACCCCTATGTCTTACCCCCCCCTCACTTACTCCTACATTTATCAACCTATACAATGGGTCTTGCAGACATGCAAATAGGATCTGAGACATGGGGCATCCCTGCCTCAGCCCCTTACCCATACTAACCATCTTCCCCACCCTTCCATTTATTTGCACACGTATTTCTGCGCCTCTATATAAAGTTTCCGCCCACTGCACAATTTTCTCACCGAAACTCATCCTCCTCATAATCATCCATAATATCTCTCTCTCTACACAATCATAAGCCGCCTTCCAATCCAAAGCAAGAACACCTCCGCCGTCCATCCTACGCTCCTCTATATAATCCTTTATCCTCCCATGCCCACTAAACATTGTTCGCCCTGTCACAACCATCTGTACCATATCTATAACCTTCCCAATTACTTTACGTAACCTATTACCTAAAACCTTGGCAAACAAGTTTTAATCCCCGCACATTAATGATAAACCTCTATAATCTAGGATGCTATTCTGTACTTCCCCCTTTGGAACCATAACTACTACACCTGTCCTTTGTGTTAGACTCATGCTTCCCTTATCCTTCATCTCATCCACCAACTGCACCAAGAATTCCTTCATGACATCCCAGTTGCTCAAATAAAATTCATTTGGGATTCCATCTATCCCAGGTGCTTTCCCGACACTCATCCCTTTTAAAGCCGTCCACACTTCCTCTTCATCTATAGGCCCCTCTATCTCCGCTCTATCTGCTGACTCTAGGCTCCTCCGTATCCCCTTCTCTAAAATCTTCAGATCTCCTATCTTTCTGTTACCCCCTCTCATATATATCTCAAACCAATTATCAGCATAACCACTCATACTTTCTATTGTTACTAACCTCTGTCCCATCGTATACCCTCTCACATCCGTATGTACGTCTAACTTCATCACAGTCATTATCTTCTGCTGTGTCGTTAATCGCCGCAATACACAGGCGGATGGCTTATCTCCCCATAAAATGTCTTCCAATCCACCTCTCAATCTCTCACCATCAAATCTTGCATTCTGCATTTCCATCAATTGCGCTTTGATGCCCTCAATCTCTTGTACTGGATAAACCCCACTAAAACCTTCATAGCACTGTTTCAACTGCCCTTCCAAATATCTCTGTAAGCCATATTTCCATTGACTTACCTCCTTTCCTTTCCTCATATAAAAATTTTTGATTCCTGGTTTAGCATATTTCTCCCACCATCGTAGTATATCACCTCCCTTCCTCCCCTCGGTCCACTCATTTGTCCACCACTCAAAACAAAACTAACACCGTCCTCCAGCTCATCTAACAAGCTCACATTAAGCTTCCAATAACTCATGTAACGCTTCGGTAAACCTCCCCATCCCACATCCACGACCACTCCTCTATGATCTGAAAACACAACGTTTATAGTTTCCATGTTAGCAACCTGTAACCCGGGAGAAGCATAAATACGATCTAATCGTGCCGCATATCCTTTCCTCACATAAGTATGCTCCACGTACAATCCCTCCCCCCCTCACTACATCCGCTAAGCCTGCTCCCTCTAAAACATCCCGAAGGACCCCCAAAACACACACTGCACCCCTCGGCTCCACATCTTTTCTACGTATCACACTATTCCAATCCCCTCCAAATAATGAATAAACAGGTAACCCCCGCATATGATAAATTAGTGTGTCCCGTACAAAATCCTCTTTAACACGTCTATTACTGTCCGCCGGCATGTATACACTCACAAAACACACACGTACCCCACCCCATGTCCCATCCACCCTCGCTACTCTCCCATCTCCTCCTTCTTCCCAATGTAACAACTGGAAAGGACTGGCCTCAGCTATTAAAACAGCAGCACCTCCCTTCAGCTTCCCAGTATACCCAGCATAAACTTTATATCCATCTACCAACAAATCCCTTCCATACCTAAAATTATGTTCTTGTAAAAATATGACTTGTATTCCAAATCTCTTTAAAAAATCACTAAAGATCTTACACTTTACATCAGCCCTTAGGCCATTTACATTTAATGTTAGACACTTAAAAATGCTATTGGGGGCCTACCAATCGACCGATGTCCTTACGTGTCCTTACGTTTTTGCGCAACATACTTTTCACAATGTCCTTTTTTTGCCTCACCTTTCCTCTGCCCCTTCCTCCCCCCCCTGTTACTTTTTTTGGCACATCCACTGAGAGTTTCTTACAAGGTCTTTGCGCAGGTGTGAGGACATCATCACTATCAGAAGCACCTGCCTCTCTCTTGCGTGATGTCTCAACTATGTGCATGCTCTCATCATCACATTCCATGTTGTGGACTTCAACCACAACCTCACAGATCCTCTGTGATTGCATATCCCCATCACCCACATTACCCACCTCTTGAATTCCACCCTTACCTACAGGTTTCCCATCCGACACCACGCTGTCCCGTCCTCATTCTGACCATCCAAGAATTCTTGTATAACAGTGTCTATTTCAGCCGTAACTTGACTACTCAATTCCACTCGTCTCACCTCATCCTCCATACGCATATTCTCAATAACCTGAGAGACCTCCGGTGGTGTTGCACATTCTACCTGATTGTCCTCCACGATTTCACTCCATGTTCTAGGATCTTGAAGATGCTCCCCTGTGGACTGGGTCGTCACCTCTCCTTCCCCACTCCTTTTCCCTCTCCATGTTTCTCAGGTGTCGATCGACGAGGACACATTACAGCCATATGATCAAAAGCTCCACACAGTCTACAGGTTTGTCTCTGCCCCACATATGTTACATATACATGAGTTCTAAAGTCACTCAATGTCACATATGATGGTATAAATTTGTGCAAAGACATTTTGAGGGTAAAGGAGCCCTCACGCAGTCCAGCATACATACCCTCAGACTACCTTCCAAATGATGCCTGATGTATAACACCATACTCTTCGAAAGTTGCTTTTATATCTTCTTCATCCGCTTCAAATGGGACATTCCGTAACTTTACCCAAGTATAATACTTGGATACGTCCCTCAGTCGTACTTCTAAACCAGGATTAACCTTCATACACACGTCTTGGTACTTTTCCTCCATCTTGTCATATGTCGCAGCCGTCACGAATTTCACAAAGTTCCTTGTAGCTCCGTTCAAGGCAATTCCATACAGATCGTCGTTGTTGATGCAGTAGGTATCTCGTAGTATAGCAGGCAGCATAACAAAAGCATTTCAACACTTCAATACACACAGTGTTGATTTTCCGCCTGATAGCCTGCGCCATCTTGTGAAAATCACTCAGTGCTACCAACAGGTGCTAGCTCAACTGCCAATGTCCGTCCTCCACCAAGGTTGAGTGACGAATGCAGGAGCAAGGCGTAGCACAACCTCACGGCGCGAGAGCGATGAGATCAATGGTCATTGGTTTAAACCGGGAGGTGACATGGACTTACCTTGCATGGGCCAGTAGGCTTGCTGCAGCGTTCTTTATGTTCTTATATTCTTATAACTGGAGAATGACTCATCTGATCTGATCCTCAAATTTTCCCCACTAATGTGGTGTCCAGAACACAAGGGCTGACCTACCATTGGAGAACATCAGTCTGAATTTGCCAATTGACAAAATAGTGTGTGAAGGTTTACTCCGCTCTGTTAGACCCTAAGAAAACATTTGACAAGGTTGGCTCCTCCTTATGGAAAGAAAACAGAATAGAAAAATCTATAATAACTTAAGAGAAACAATTTTATTATAATAAACATCAGTCAATAATATAAAACAATTAAACATGAAATTAATCCTACTTTAAGAAAAATGAAATATATAAATAGTAATCCAAAGTTGACATATACAGCCGTGGCGATGTCTGGGTCGTGGCGATGTCTGAGTCGTGGCGATGTCTGGGTCGTGGCGATGTCTGGGTCGTGGCGATGTCTGAGTCGTGGCGATGTCTGGGTCGTGGCGATGTCTGGGTCGTGGCGATGTCTGGGTCGTGGCGATGTCTGAGTCGTAGCTTTGTATGATTCTGGAACTCCCAGCTGTTGTTGATGATGGAGGAAGGGGGGGGTGTATGACAGCTGGTCGTGGCTAGCAAAATGACGATGTCCCCAACACGCTGATAGATTCTGCCGAGGAGAGGTGGACTGATCCTCGGATCACCACAGTGTTGAAGCAGTTTAAGTAGCACATCAAGACACCAGGAACACTAGTGTAGTTGCAACTGGGAGAATGACAAGTAGCCGAATAGTGTGTAGCTAGCTGGGTGGTCGGCTACAAGTGGAAGGGTGGGGTTGGACTAGTGTAGGTACAAAGGTGTAGCGACATCTCTTTGATTTCTTGATCAATACTCCCTTAACTTTATCTTCATTGTCCTCATCGCTCTCAGGCCGTGTGGACCTACTGAGCAGACGCTCTTGAGTTACCTGGCTGCAGTGGTGTGAGGTGGTGCTGTCGCGCCTCTGCTGACAATATAGGAGTGCTGCTGTTGTCAAAATGGCAGTTAGTCTAAGACGCCATATTAACACTGTCGGCATAGAACTACTTCGATGAACGATTACGCCTAGTTCTGCGCAAGTCTTATTACCCAAGATCATCTGGCAGACGTACGGCATACAAGATGGTGACTTATATGGGGTTGCATTAAATGGAGCCCAAAGAATTTTCGTAAAACTGCTAACGGCGACGGTCTATGAATCGTTGGTCACCCGGTTTCAGGACGTGAGTCTTACCGTCACACCAGCTGTCTGTGTGAGACTGATTGATGTTTCACGGCATTATACGTGGATCAAGATACGCAACGTTCCCTTTGAGGCGGACGAGGCGGATATCAAGAAAGTTTTTGAGAAGTATGGAACAGTTCATTATGCTCAGCATGGTACGTGGGTGGCGGGCGCCTATGGTGGTCTGCCAGAAGGTACTTTCAACCTCAAAATGACTTTGAGACACCCAATACCGTCCTTTGTTTATCTACAAGAATTCAGGACGTAGGTCATGGTTATGTATCCTGGGCAACGACGTATGTGCCGCCTATGTGGTGAGTATGATCACATAGCGGCGACTTGTGACAAGCGGAGACGTGTGCCTGGACATGTGGTGGACGTCGCAGCACCTGCTTCAAAGGTGGCAGGTGTGGAACAACCATCGGACGGAGGGCGTGGTGTTTTGTGGAGTGAGATAGTGGATCAGGCACACAGGACTGGAGGTGGGTTGGAGTCCCTCACAAAGTTGCCTGACCCGGTGTCTCCTCCTGTGGATAAGGAGGAGCAGCAACTACAGGAGCAGGTTACTGAGATTGAGGAGGAATTGGTGGAGGTTTTGAAGACTTTGTCACCGCCTGAGGGGGACATTACATCTGAGCGAGGTGTCATTGGAGAGTCGTCACTTCCAGTAAGACGAGGACGGGATATTTTGGGAAGTGATGGTGTGTTGGAGTCGTCCCTACAATCACTAAACCATTGCCAGGTGGAGGTGGAGGTTCATCGTGAGGCAACATCCGGTCAAAATATGTGTAACGTGACTGTCACGAGAAAGAGGGCGTCTATGTCAGATTCTAATGACGTCCTGACGCCAGCGCAAAGGCCTGGGAAACAGACTGAGGTGGAGTGTGAAAGTAGTGGTGTAGGTGGTGGTAGCCATGATAGGAGGCACCGGAAGAAGGGGGGGTGGAGAGAGCACTCTGAAGGTGTCAAACATGAATTCAGGCTCTGGAGTAGTAAAGAGTGAGGAGAGGAGGCAGGGGTGGAAATTTTAAAAGGCCTTAGGTGTATGACTGTAAATGTTAATGGTTTATGTAGCAGTATGAAGAGAGATTGGCTTCGTACTTTCCTGAATAAATCTTGAGTGGATGTTGTGTTCCTGCAGGAACATAATTTTAAAGAGGGTAGGGTGTTGGAGGTGGCAGGGTTTCGAGTAGTAACCCTGCCATCTCCCCGTCTAAAAGGTGGTGTGGGTATTTTAATAAGGGAGACGAGCCCGTTTGTTTTGCAGAGAAGCGATGGGGGGAGGGAGGGTGTTGCGTGTGGAAGGGTAGTGGATGGGTAAGCGTGTGTCTTTTGTGAGTGTGTATGCGCCGGCGGAAAATAACATACAGGTAAAGAATGATTTTGTGTGTGAGGATCCTCTGTTTTTCTTAAGTGCACTGCCAGAGGTGGCAATAGTTGGAGGGGACTGGAATTGTGTAATCAGGGTGGCTGACGTGTATCCAAAAGGGGCTGGATATATGTCTGTGGCTCTTAGGGAATTGTTAAGGGATGTCAGGTTACATGATGCGTTGGGGGGGGGCGGTGTGGGAGACTGAACATACGTTCGTTAGGAGTGGATATGCTGCGAGGTTAGATAGAGTGTACCTTACTCAGGGAGTGGATGTGAAATCTTTCAGTACTGTTGAGGCTACTATGTCAGATCATAGGGCAGTGGTGGTGGAGGTAGGGTGGGGGCACTTGCGGAAATATACAGAAGTTATTGGAAACTAAATATAAGTGTGTTAGGTGAAGAGGAGGGGTTGGAGGGGTTTTCAGTCCTATGGAGGGAGCTTAGTGTGGAAAAACAGAGGGTGGACGACATCGTGACATGGTGGGATTGTGTTGCGAAGGAAAATATTAGAAAGTTTTATGTGAGTGAAGGAAAACGTATTAATAATTTAAAATATGGCCTGGCTAACTATTTAGAGGATAGGTTAAGAGGTTGCTATGGGCGAGGGGTGGTTGGGAATAACTTTCCTTTGGATGAAATAGTTGAAATAAAAGGGAGATTGAGGGTGTTACAAAATGAAAGGTTTCAAGCTGTAAGGGTGCAGGCAGGGGTGGAAGAAGTGCTTTGGGGCGACAAGCCGTCTGCGTGTGTTTTGCGGCATCAAAAGCAAAGGCAGGCGGTGACGGCTATCCCAAGTTTGGAGGTAACGGAGACGATCGGGACTTATATAGCAGGGCAGGAGATAAGAACCACGTAAGGAATGTGTGCATATGCGGAGGCTTGGTATGAGAAGTACTGGACAAGTGGGGGGGGGGGGGGGGGGTGTACGTATGTGACTTGTTATTTAGGGAATAGCGACTGAAAGGCTTTAGGTGGGATATCAAGGTTCTCAGCGGGGAAAAAATTCACAAACTGAGGGGGGGGAAATTGCCAGGGCGTTAGACGAGGTGTGTACGTATGTGACTTGTAATTTAGGGAATAGCGACTGAAAGGCTTTAGGTGGGATTATTACAGCAGAGGAAATAGAGAATGCATTAAGGGGAATGAGGAAGGGGAAAGCTCCGGGTATTAACGGTCTCCCAGTAGAATTTTATTTATAACATTGGATGTTAATACGGGGATTTATAGTCAGGTTATTCAGTCCTATGAAGGAGAAGGGTAATTTGGGGGAGAAGCAGGCTACAGCAGTTGTAGTGTTGGTCGTGAAGGGCAAGGGTTAGCCGACCCTACGAAAGTACCCAGCCATATCGCTGATGTGTGCAGACTATAAGGTTTTTGCAAAAATTTTAGGTAATAGGTTCAAATGTATTGTGGGGAGGGTGGTGTCGAAATCTCAGTTTGGGTTGCCGGGAAGGTCGATGATTGAAGGACATGGGATACTCCGAAGTTTTGTGGAAGCTAAAGGTGGGGGTGGAGGTGCGGCTTTGATAGCTCTAGATTGGCAGGGAGCATATGATAGAGTGGAAAGGGGAGCTTTGCAGATTATACTTAGGAGACAGGGTTATGGGGAGGAAATAGTCGAGTGGGTAAATACGTTGCATAAGGGGGCGAAAATGAGGATACAGATTAATGGGTGAATGGGGAGGGAGATTGCAATGGGTAGAGGCCTTAGACAGGGATGCCCCATGTCCCAAATATTGTTTGCGTGTTTTCAGGACCCCTTTTATAGAATGGTTGACCGTAGCTTATGTACTCAAGGTGAGGGAAGTGTGAGGGGTGGGAGGGCCTGGCCGGGATTAATTGGATATGTAGACGACACCACTGTTCTCATTCGTGAAGGGATGTCAATGGGAGTGTTTGACGAGGTCGTGCAATTGTTTGGAAGTGCCACGGGAATGCAGGTAATTAGCGCGAAGTCAAGGTGCATGGGGTTGGGTTCTTGGGTGAGGGGGTTGGGGGGGAGATATAATGTTGTTAAAGAATCGGCGGTGTCTTTAAAGATTTGTGGTATTATTTATAGGGATGACATGGTTGCGGCGCGGATATAAACCTCAGATAGGTTATTGGAAAGGATCGTGGGGCGTCTAGGTGTTCTGACACCCCAGCACCTAACTCTTATACAGCGAGTGATAGTCGTAAACATTTTATTGTATAGTAAGGTTTGGCATGTCGCAGCTGTGTTCCCAATTACAGGGACAGCGATCGTGGGGATCTTAAGACTGGTGTACAATTTTTTTTGGGGTTCACGTTGTTCAAGTTGTAATGTTACCTGTACGTCAGGGTGGGTTGGGGTTGATGGATTTGCGACGGAGGGCTAAATGTGCGTTTCTTAAATGGGAAGTTTTGTGTGTGGGTGTAAACGCGGGGCAGTTGGGAAGGATACATAACAGGCTGGGTATGTGGTATCGAGGAATGGAGAAGGAATGCGAAATCGTTTTGAGGGCTGTGATGTTGGTTAAGGAACTGAGAAAGGTTCGCATAAGGGTTTTGTGTAGGTTACTTGTAGGTAGGTGCGTTGTCCCATTTGAGGGCTTGTTCCCCATGTATACGTGGAAGAGTATTTGGTATAGATTTAGTAAGATGAAGTTAAACCCTCGGGCGCGTGAGGTGATGTTTCGTTTTCTGCATGGGATCCTTCCGTCTGGAGCGATACCACGAAGCAGACAGGTTGTGGAGGGTGGGGAGTGTGGTATCTGTGGAGGGGACGAGACTGCGTTCCATATAGTTTATTTTTGTGAAGGGTTAGGAGAGGTCAGGTGCTGGTTAAGTAGGTTGGTACTGAGGGTGGGGTGTCGGTTCTGCGTGCTTTAAGTCTAGATATGGGTGGGTTAGACGAGGGCATCATATGAGCTTTAGATTATATCATGGTAGTATATATATATATATATATATATATATATATATATATATATATATATATATATATATATATATATATATATATATATATATATATATATAATATATATATATCGTGGGTGATGAGAGGAAGAGGGGATAGTGAAGAGCGAAGGAAGGTTCTGGCGATAACGTTTTATCGTACGATGTGTCGTAACAGAGAATTGTATGGGAGGAGGTGGGATCAGGTTTTCTCAGAGGGGTATAGAATACTAACGTTAGGAATTCTCGTGAATCTGTGAATGATAATGAGTGAGTGAAGGGGCTTCATAGGTTGAGAGGGGTCACAGCGGGCTCGCCTCCTTGGGGGGGGGGGGTCGTGAGAATGTTGTGAATGTGGGTATGGAATGGTTTCCTGGTTTTCATTGAGGCATATTCTGCATCAACCTTGTGGTTATCATGCTAAGTGTGGATGTAGGGCTGGAGAACTCGTTATGATCTATGTATCATATTTCAGGAATGTATTGTGTAATCTCGAAGTTTTTTTTTTATGTATTATCTGGATATGTATCAGTCATATATGACATGATTCTTGAGTAATATTGTTTTTTGTGATATGAAGTGTGTTTTAGTTTGTATTTATGTTTGTGCTGGGTTTTTGCATGTAGAGATATACTTATATACTGTTTTTTTGTGCTTACAGTGCATCTGATTAATGTGATTTTGAGAAACATTTTTTTTTGTGTGTATATTCCTTTCTATTTTATTGAGCTTTTTGTCATAGGTCAAGCTTTATGTAAAACTTTATATAAGTATGGTTTCGATTCATTTAAAGTTTATATAATTTAGGTCAGTACCCTGATACCGGTTTGTTTTCATTGCTATGTTCTTGATGTAAGTTTTAGCTGTATGGTATACAAACATATCTAGCCAGTTTACAGATGCAGTCCATTTGTGTCTGAGATTTTGTATACTGGTTTATTGTACCAGTAATGAGCCTTCGGTTTTTAAATCTAAGCTGTTTTCTTTTTATGTTTATTCGTATTTTAGTATATGTAAAGCTGTATTGTTAGGGATATGTATGTAGATGTTCTAGTAAGGTTAGGATGTAAGGTTTTGGTTTATTGATTAATGCGAAGGATGGGATTAATTGATACAATTTCTTGTATATATTCTTTTTTATTGTATTGAGCCTTGGTCATATGTCATGTTATATGTAAATTTTATATATATGTCAGGTTTTGAATCACGAATGTGTATATGTTTCAGATCACGACCCTGTTACTATATTTATTTGTAGCTATGTTCTTGCCGTAAGTTATTGTTGTATGTTTTACAGCAATATCTTGAAGGTACATAGGTGCAATCCTTTTTGTGTCAGGTATTTTGTGTCGGGTCTATTTTGTCAGTGTGCGTACCTGTTGGATTGAGATCCATACTGTTTCCTGTTTATTTTTATTTTTATGTTACGCTGTACTGGTTTTAAATAAAATATATTAAAAAAAAACTTTATCTCGCATGTGCCGGATGACCCTAGTAGACAGTCAAGGCTAGAATGAGAAACAACACAGAGTTACATACCACTCGATAAATCACTCACACAATAGGCTTACGACCTTGAAAAGAAATTGTGAAGATAAATGATCTACTTGAAAATTCAAATCCAGGCAGGAATAACTAAGTCGAAAACCCAAAATAAGAGTGAAGGTCTAAAGACAAACAACCCCATAATAAATTAGACAAGAGCAGAACGAATACTTACAGATGCGTTGGAAGTCGCCAGTCGAGTGATTCTCCACAGTGGAAAAATAAACACATAAGCAGTATAATGTGATTCTCTACAGAGGAAAAATAAACACATAAGCAGTATAATGTGATTCTCTACAGAGGAAAAATAAACACGTAAGCAGTATAATGTGATTCTCCACAGGCTGGAGACGATCACGTCACCTACCACCGGGTGTAACAATGGGGAGGAGAGTGGGAGATAGTCACTCACTTTAACAAGCAGACTGCCCAACAAACTATTACCACAATACGTTCATACTAATGAAGTTTTCTCCTTTTTATTCAATAACTAAAGATTGTTCATTTCTGAACGTCTTCAAAATGGTATTGACGATACATTTTATAAGATGAATGGTAACCCATAAGTTTATTCTGTTAAGCTGCAAATTTGAAATAATAATATTGTGAAGGCTTACTCAGCCCTGTAATAACTAAAGACAGTATTACCAAGGCTGGCTCCTCCTCCGGAAAATTAATGAATAGAAAAAGAAATAATAACAGACAAACATAAACACTTTATTATATAGAAAATATAAAATACAAAACTCTTAAATATGAAATATTAATCCTACATTAAAGAAAATTAAAAATTAAAAATATATATGATAACTGAATTCAACGCTAATTTAAAACTTGGGTGTCTGGTGTTGGTGACACTGCTTGTTGAAATCGTAGCCGTTGCTGATGATGGGGTGGGGGGGGGGGTCGCAGGTGTTGGTGACAACCCACTGGCTAGTTCTTCACAGTATAGCCTTGAGTATTCTATCCCGATGACAGGAAAGCAGGTTCTTTACCGCTGCAATGATGAGGGGTTACGTCCTGCAATTTCATACAGGTGCACAGGTAATTAAATCCAAAAAGGGGAAGTCTCAGGACGTTAGTCCATCTCCATCAGTTCTACTCTTTGATTGACAGGTGACCCTCTCTGTCATCCAAGCTGAAAAGATAGACAGGTTACCCACTGCTTAAAAAATCACTCTCCATGATAAGTACAATACCTAAAAGATGTGGTGATTATTACAACAGTCAACTTAGAGCAAGACTGAAAGGACTAAGTTTATTATTGGTCAAAAGTGAAGCTTTCAACCAATAAATCCACTAGAATACAAGGCAGGCATGTACTTACAGTAGTGTTGGGAGCTGTGAGTCTAGTGATTACTGTTTGGACCGGAGCCCCACACGTCACCTTTCGGGGTGGGGGAAGAAGGAGGGAATAGCGGGAGCTTGACTTACCCTACCTTAACAAGTAGCCGGCAATGAAACTATTGTTACTATATACTCCCTCGCTACTCCTATCTATTGAACTTTTCCCTCACAACTATTAAAAATGCTAGAATCGTTAGAATCAAGACATTTACTGGAGAATAAATTTTCTGACTGGCTTCAAACCTGGGCCATTGAAACACACGTTGTCACTTTGAAATGTGAAAATTTAAATTTGCCAATTTTATTAAGCCAATGGTTTCCCAAATAAAAACAAGAAAATCACTCTTCTAATCAGTTTCAAACCCTAAATGCTGGTGTTTTTTTAACAATGTATTCTTATGTAAATTTTATCAGATTAGATTTTTTTTAATGATTAAAATAATTTATTATTCTTTCAGGACTACAATGAATTTCATCTTAATGTAAATGAGGAAAATAAAATGGGGAGGAAAATCCCGGTTTTAGTAAGTTTCAAGTTTAACGAAGACCGCGGGGGGCGTTGACCCCCGAAACACACTACAGGTAAACTCCAGGTAAACAGAAAGGCTTAATGCCATGACTGCAGCAATACACAGATATATAGCAAATAGAAGAGAGGAGCTTACGACGACGTTTCGGTGCGGCTTGGACCGAAACGTCGTCGTAAACTTCTCTCTCCTATGTGCAGGTTATTTGTGTAAACATTGTTTAATGCACACAACATTCTCAGCTATATTTTTCCTTCACTTTCTCGTAAATTTTCGTTTATCGCACAATAACGTCTTTTTCGATCGGCATCAAATTTGCAACGCTTGTGTAATGAGTCAGAGGTCAATATTTACCGGAGTGTTGTCATGTTTGGTCTTGCTATGTTCACTGCTACATAGATCATTACTAAAGTTTGTTTGGGTGTGCTGGACCACACACCTTCCTCTGACACTTTCACAAACTCCATCATTTATCCTACTTAATAAAAGGTTTGTATATTTAATAGTGTGTTGAAGCCATTTTTTTACTTTTATTCTCGAAATAGAATAACAATATTTTGCCTTGATGCTGGTGAGGGGCTCTTGGTCCAAGAACTAGACATTTTTTCCCTTGCATTGATTGAAATGGAATGCCTCTTTCCACAAGCGCTATATCACCCCTCCGGATTTAGCACTTCCTCTGATTAAAACATAACGATTGTTAACGGCATCAATTATCAGTGGCAGATAAACTGAATGTAATGGAACGTTTTAAGGGTTTAGGCTGTGTAGGCACAAATTTTGTTAGATTCGGTGCAATATCTGGAAAATGCATCTTCTGGTCAGCCAATAGGTGCCAATAGGTTTTCCTCAAAGGAAGCAGTCTCTTGTCGTTAGGTTTCGTAAGTTAAACATCAGTTTTATTAATCAAACTTCTATCAGTGAAATAAATGGAGTATGTCTAATAAAGTGTTTAACTTTATTTAGTTATCTTGGGTTAAATATACTTAATGCTTCTTTGTGCCTGGAGCCTCTGTGTGTTCTCTAAACCATTATTAAAAATACACAAGTAATTTAGCTTCATCTGACTGTGCTTGTGTAGTTTAGGATACTGGTATCCTTGGTCCCTCTGAAGGATACTGGTATCCTTGGTCCCTCTGAAGGATTTTAATAAGACTGGTCTATGTCAAAGTTTGCCATTTTACTGAAGAAAGTAGGACATTAATTTCCAAATGATGACTTGTGAATGTGTAACAGTGTCCTTTACATCATTACTGACCAGCTTATGTCCCTTACCTGGAGAGTATTCCGGGTATCAATGCCCCCGCGGCCCGGTCCATGACCAGGCCTCCCGGTGGATCAGGGCCTGATTAACAAGGCTCTTCCTGATAGCCGCACATAGTCCAGCATATGAGCCACAGCCCGGCTCATCCTGCACTGGCTTTAGGTATCTGTCCAGCTGCCTCTTGAAGACAACCAGGGGTCTATTGGTAATTACCCTTAAGGCTGGTGGAAGGCTGTTGAACAGTCTTGGACCTCGAACACTTACTGTGTTTTCCCATAGTGTACTAATGGTGCCCCTACTTTTCATTGGGGTCAGCTGCATCGCCTGCCAAGTCTTTTGCTTTCGTAGTGAATGATTTAGTGTGTAAATTAAGGACTAGTCCCTCTAGAATTTTCCAGGTGTAGATTATGATGTATCTCTCTCTCCCTTGCTCCAGTGGGTACAAGTCAAGTGCTTCCAAGCGTTCCCAGTATGGAACTTATATGTGCAGTAAAGATTCTCTCTACATTCTCTTGGTCTGCGATTTCATCTGCCTTGAATTGAGTTAATGTACAGCAGGATTCCAGCCTAGAAACAAGTGATTTACAAAGGATCATTTTTGGCTTGGGATCTCTTGCATTGAATGTTCTCATTATTTTTCCTATCATTTTCCTCGCAGATGTGATAGTGGCATTATTGTGATCCCTTGATGGTGACATTCTCAGATATTGCAACTCCTAGGTCTTTCACATCACTTTTTCACTCTATTGTGTGAATAGGGTTTGTAGTATACTCAGTCCTAGTTATTATTTCCTCCAGTTTTCCATAACGGAGTAGTTGGAATTGTCTTCATTGAACATCATATTGTTCTCCGTTGCCTATTGGAAAACTTGGTTTATACCTTCGATATTTGCCGTTTCCTCTATGGATGACACACTTGTGCAGATCCTTGTGTCGTCTGCAAAGGATGATACAGTCCTATGGTTTACATCTCTATGTCTAATATAAGGACAAGGAACAGGATAGGGGAGGGTACTGTGCCATGTGGAACATAGCTCTTCACTATTGCAGCTTCAGCTTTAACTCTATTCGATTAATTAGAGTTTTGAGGATCCATCTGCCCACTTTGCCAGTTATCCTTTAGCACACATTTTGTGTGCTATTACACCATGATCGCATCTGTCAAAGGCTTTTGCAAAATCTTTGTATACTACATCTGCATTCTGTTTTTCTATTGCATCCAAGATCATATGATAGTGATCCAGTAGTTGCGAGAGGCAGGAGCGACCTTCTGTGAACCCATATTGCCCGGGACTGGTTTGCAATCCTGCTTCTTACAACTTTCAAAAATTTTTGTGTTGTGGGACAAAGCTATTGATCTATAGTTCTTAGCTATTGTTTTGCTGCCACCTATATGAAGTGGGGCTATATCCATTGTTTTCAGTGACTGTGGAATCTCACCTGTGTCTATCCTCCTTTTCCACAGCATACTTAGAGCCCGTCAGAGGAGTTTCTTGCATTTCTTAATGAACAGAGTTCCACGAGACTGGGCCTGGGACTGAGTGCATGGGCATGTTGTCAATGGCTTTCTCAAAGTCTAATGGAGTTAGGGTTATGTCAGAAATTTGGCATACATTGGCAGGGTTTTGAGGCTCATTCATGAAAAATTATCTGGATTGTCTACCTTTAGACTGATTATTGGCTCGTTAAACACAGAGTAGTTTTGATATTTTACTATCTCACTCATTTCTTTGTTGTCATCGGTGTAAGTTCCATCTTGTCTGAGCAGGGGCCCTAAATTAGATAAGGTTTTTGTTTTGTTTTTGGCATATGAAAAATATTTCGAATTTCTTTCAATTTCACTAATCACCTTTAGCTCCTCTTGCCTCTCCTCGCCGATAGTTCATCATGTAGGTCATAAACAAGGACCTGACTGTCGTAACATTTGAGGAATCTCTCCATGATGGCAGCCAGACCACATGGAACAGCAGCATCTCGTCGTCACATTAGGACCTTCAGGATGATCTTCCAGCACACTCAGAAAGTACTGTCGGGCGGGACTGCGCATACTTCACACTGGAATAATGATTCAAGGGGAAACTGGCATCGCTGAAAATAACCAGCATATAGATGAAGATGAGACTACTGTAACAGATGGTTATCTCACTTTCCTTGACCCCATGTTTAATGGATTCCATTATTTTCACTTTACGAGAGTTTGACGTGAAACCTTCTGTAAGAGAATCAACCATTCCTTCACCTATCTCTAGATCATTGAGGATTTTGATATTGCTTCTTGCTATTTTCCATTTGACGATATGGTAGTGAACAGTGCAAGTAGTGTTGAGAGGATGTGTGTGTGTTTGACAACTCTTTCTCTTCATTCAGTATTGTTATCGCTTTTTTCCTCTCTTTGTGCTTTGCCTCCTATTTCATATCTATCCCAGGTCAATACATGGTGTGAATGGATGTGTTGAGACGCACTCGAGTATTATAGGAGTTTGCACAGTCAACTCTCTGGGCAGGTGTTCTGTCTTCATAATGTTTTCCTCGTTCAACTGAATTACATCAACGCTAATTGTGACGACAAACAAGGAAGTCGTGCATGGATTTTCTGGTATATTGCAGTGTATCTTGAGTAGGTATCATGTAATACGAAAATGCAAAGTTTCTGTCACCATCTGCAAAGAAGTATGGCAGCATCTAATCCCAGAGATGCTGCTTAAGAAGCCGATCACCCCTTTGTTCAGCCGGCAAGAACATGTGAGCGATGAATGTCATTGCGAGAAAGTCATCACACAAACAGACATTGGGATGCTTATGCTCTTTTTCTGCATTCATAACGATTTCCCAAAACGACATTCCTCCCTCGTTCATGAAATTATATAGAAGTGTTGCTGGCACCATTTAAAATCATGAAGGGCCCGTACATACTACTATCAGTTGCTCATGGTGATCACTGCACGCTGCTACGTCTACCTGGACATACAATCCAACAACATTTATCAAGTGGCTGATGCACCCAACAAATGACGTAAGTGTTTACATTCCACCTGGTCTGAGAATTACAGTAGTTCAATGACTTGGATGAGACAGTTTGACCTGTGTAGCCACCACATCCAGCTGCATGTTAACTGAAAAGCTTTTGAAGAAAGGAGACTATCGAGGGTTTGAATGCACACTAATTCCAAGAAAAATACATTACAGCCCGATCCTATTAACGCAGTTTTTTCAACTGACCGCAAAGAATCATTTCAGTGATCATGCTTAATATGAGCCTCACTAGACTCATCTCCTTCATATAGACCTACTCCATATAGTGATCCTAATGTAGTTATAGTAACTTGTAGATTTACCCTCAGAAGAACTGATCTATGACTCAGAGAAAGAGTTTGATGCTAATTTATTTAGAAGGCGAATAGAGGGTTTCATCACCTCAGTATCTGTGCTGCTAGTCTCCTTGACTCATGCATTATGATGCTGAAAAATAACTGCTAGGACACGCGTCTCACGGCATCATTTCGGAGCACGGAATGAGACTGTAGTAAACCATAACCCCGGCCGGGATTGAACCCGCGGTCATAGAGACTCTTGAGACTGTAGTAATTAACTATCCAAATATGGGACTAGACCTCATCACTAAACCCACAAATTCATGAATAACATTAATACTCTCGTTCCAGAGCGAAGATCGCAATGCTTTATCAACAGTAAAGAACCCTGACAGTGATATCATGGGTAATTTAATTCGTAGAATTTGTAATGAGCTGCTGAAGACATTGTGTGATGCGTAACGGTTACTACCGTCGCCTCATCTCTATTTATTACAAGGTGAGGGACAATGGCTAGATGTGTGCAATTTGGGCTGGCAACAGTTCTCCCATATGAGAAATCGCTCCTATCATAATTACGTGGTGTATCACTAGCCTCAGTCTTCATGTAAAGTTATCGCCGATGCTTTGTCACAGCATTAATTCTGATGTAGTTTGTGCCCTTAAGTTGTGACTTTAAATAAAAGTACTGCAAGTAAAATCTGGGATCCGATATATTTAGCTAGCGTTCCTTGAAGCTTAATTCTTGACGCATTAGTCAACTACGCCACCATCCCTCAAACGTTAGGTGTCCAGCAAGTACACTGGACATGCCACTCCTAACACAAGCACATTCGTGGCCGTGGATAGTTACAGAAACTGATTTCATTATCCTCCCATGTGTATGTGTGTGTACTCACCTAGTTGTACTCACCTTGTTGAGGTTGCGGGGGTCGAGTCCGAGCTCCTGGCCCCGCCTCTTCACTGATCGCTACTAGGTCATTCTCCCTGAGCCGTGAGCTTTATCATACCTCTGCTTAAAGCTATGTATGGATCCTGCCTCCACCACATCGCTTCCCAGACAATTCCACTTACTGACTACTCTGTGGCTGAAGAAATACTTCCTAACATCCCTGTGATTCATCTGTGTCTTCAACTTCCAACTGTGTCACCTTGTTACTGTGTCCAATCTCTGGAACATCCTGTCTTTGTCCACCTTGTCAATTCCTCTCAGTATTTTGTATGTCGTTATCATGTCCCCCCCTATCTCTCCTGTCCTCCAGTGTCGTCAGGTTGATTTCCCTTAACCTCTCCTCGTATGACATACCTCTTAGCTCTGGGACTAGTCTTGTTGCAAACCTTTGCACTTTCTCTAGTTTCTTTACGTGCTAGGCTAGGTGTGGGTTCCAAACTGGTGCCGCATACTCCAATATGGGCCTAACGTACACGGTGTACAGGGTCCTGAATGATTCCTTATTAAGATGTCGGAATGCTGTTCTGAGGTTTGCTAGGCGCCCATATGTTGCAGCAGTTATTTGGTTGATGTGCGTTTCAGGAGATGTGCCTGGTGTTATACTCACCCCAAGATCTTTTTCCTTGAGTGAGGTTTGTAGTCTCTGGCCCCCTAGACTGTACTCCGTCTGCGGTCTTCTTTGCCCTTCCCCAATCTTCATGACTTTGCACTTGGTGGGATTGAACTCCAGGAGCCAATTGCTGGACCAGGTCTGCAGCCTTTCCAGATCCCTTTGTAGTTCTGCCTGGTCTTCGATTGAGTGAATTCTTCTCATCAACTTCACGTCATCTGCAAACAGGGACACCTCAGAGTCTATTCCTTCCGTCATGTCGTTCACAAATACCAGAAACAGCACTGGTCCTAGGACTGACCCCTGTGGGACCCCGCTGGTCACAGGTGCCCACTCTGACACCTCGCCACCTACCATGACTCGCTGCTGTCTTCCTGACAAGTATTCCCTGATCCATTGTAGTGCCTTCCCTGTTATCCCTGCTTGGTCCTCCAGTTTTTGCACCAATCTCTTGCGTGGAACTGTGTCAAACGCCTTCTTGCAGTCCAAGAAAATGCAATCCACCCACCTCTCTCTCTCTTGTCTTACTGCTGTCACCATGTCATAGAACTCCAGTGTGTGTGTGTGTGTGTGTGTGTGTGTGTGTGTGTGTGTGTGTGTGTGTGTGTGTGTGTGTGTGTGTGTGTGTGTGTGTGTGTGTGTGTGTGTGTGTGTGTGTGTGTGTGTGTACTCACCTAGTTGTACTCACCTAGTTGTACTCACCTAGTTGAGGTTGCGGGGGTCGAGTCCGAGCTCCTGGCCCCACCTCTTCACTGATCGCTACTAGGTCACTCTCCCTGAGCCGTGAGCTTTATCATACCTCTGCTTAAAGCTATGTATGGATCCTGCCTCCACCACATCGCTTCCCAGACTATTCAACTTACTGACTACTCTGTGGCTGAAGAAATACTTCCTAACATCCCTGTGATTCATCTGTGTCTTCAACTTCCAACTGTGTCACATTGTTACTCTGTCCAATCTCTGGAACATCCTGTCTTTGTCCACCTTGTCAATTCCTCTCAGTATTTTGTATGTCGTTATCATGTCCCCCCTATCTCTCCTGTCCTCCAGTGTCGTCAGGTTGATTTCCCTTAACCTCTCCTCGTATGACATACCTCTTAGCTCTGGGACTAGTCTTGTTGCAAACCTTTGCACTTTCTCTAGTTTCTTTACGTGCTTGGCTAGGTGTGGGTTCCAAACTGGTGCCGCATACTCCAATATGGGCCTAACGTACACGGTGTACAGGGTCCTGAATGATTCCTTATTAAGATGTCGGAATGCTGTTCTGAGGTTTGCTAGGCGCCCATATGTTGCAGCAGTTATTTGGTTGATGTGCGTTTCAGGAGATGTGCCTGGTGTTATACTCACCCCAAGATCTTTTTCCTTGAGTGAGGTTTGTAGTCTCTGGCCCCCTAGACTGAACTCCGTCTGCGGTCTTCTTTGCCCTTCCCCAATCTTCATGACTTTGCACTTGGTGGGATTGAACTCAAGGAGCCAATTGCTGGACCAGGTCTGCAGCCTGTCCAGATCCCTTTGTAGTTCTGCCTGGTCTTCGATTGAGTGAATTCTTCTCATCAACTTCACGTCATCTGCAAACAGGGACACCTCAGAGTCTATTCCTTCCGTCATGTCGTTCACAAATACCAGAAACAGCACAGGTCCTAGGACTGACCCCT
This sequence comes from Cherax quadricarinatus, assembly GCF_038502225.1. Lineage (NCBI taxonomy): Eukaryota > Metazoa > Arthropoda > Malacostraca > Decapoda > Parastacidae > Cherax > Cherax quadricarinatus. The sequence goes on from NW_027198351.1 coordinate 45,227, forward strand.
GTGGGACCCCGCTGGTCACAGGTGCCCACTCTGACACCTCGCCACGTACCATGACTCGCTGCTGTCTTCCTGACAAGTATTCCCTGATCCATTGTAGTGCCTTCCCTGTTATCCCTGCTTGGTCCTCCAGTTTTTGCACCAATCTCTTGCGTGGAACTGTGTCAAACGCCTTCTTGCAGTCCAAGAAAATGCAATCAACCCACCCCTCTCTCTCTTGTCTTACTGCTGTCACCATGTCATAGAACTCCAGTGTGTGTGTGTGTGTGTGTGTGTGTGTGTGTGTGTGTGTGTGTGTGTGTGTGTGTGTGTGTGTGTGTTGTGTGTGTGTGTGTGTGTGTGTGTGTGTACTCACCTAGTTGTACTCACCTAGTTGTACTCACCTAGTTGAGG
>NW_027198352.1:0-22500 GCF_038502225.1 Cherax quadricarinatus
GAAATTGATGAAAAATGGCACCTGGGTACTTTTATTGATGTGACTAATGTTTATTGATGACCTGATAAAGACGCGCCTTATATTCTATTCATGGAGTAGTAGTAGAAGTAGGAGCAGTAGTAGTAGCAGTAGTAGCAGCAGTTGTAGAACTAGGAGCAGTAGTAGTAGAAGTAGTAGCGGTAGCAGTAGTAGCGGTAGTAGTAGCAGTAGAAGCAGTAGTTGTAGAACTAGGAGCAGTAGTGGTAGTAGGAACAGTGGTAGTAGTAGGAGCAGTAGTAGTAGGAGCAGTAGTAGTAGAAGTAGGAGCAGTAGCAGTAGAAGTAGGAGCAGCAGTAGTAGCAGTAGCAGCAGCAGCAGTAGGAGGAGGAGGAGGAGGAGGTCAATAATTTTCTCTCATTTTATGCCTTCTGTTCAATATGTGTTTAGTTGCTCTTCACTCGTTATTAACTAACCCTGAGTGGTCTTCCAGTAGCCACTCCAGTTTCCGTTAGTGTATGTAAAGTGTCTTGTATTTCAAGTATTCTTTCCGTCCTATTTCCTGGCGCTTACATGTGTGGGACCAAGAATCTCTGTAATGAATCACTGTGTTTCAGAGATAATGTTTCTGTATTATATTACTGTGTCAGATGTAATATCTGTGTAATATACGACAGTGTTTCAGAGAGTCTGTGGCTTCTGTTGTTGTTCTTGTAAACAAGGACTGAAAGAAGCCTCGTTTTGTCAAGAAAAATTGTATATATCATCAGTTTGATGTATTCCGCGTGATAGTTACATAGTGGGAACAAAAGCTGTCGATATTTCCTGGTTATGTTCCATCACAGTGGATGGATGATACATCAAGTGATGAAATGTGTCAGCCAGAACTGGGAGAATAGACAAATGGTTCAGAGAACCAACAAGTTGATAAATTAGACACATATGCAGCAATTGGGTATCTTTATTTTGGACAAAGATACCCAAGTATGGGAGACTTCAGAAGGGAGATGAGGACACCGTCTAGTATTTCATTAAGATTTCAGCAGTTAGGTCCAGGAAACCTGGGGCTTCTATCACAGAATGAGGGGACCAAGAATTAAATCCTGGAGAAAGGGACTTATCCGTTTGCCTTTCTTCATTCTCATATTAGGTTTCTCACTAGGAGTTGTGTATTCCTTTATACACTCTCCGTCATTCCAGCCAACCACGCTAAGTTTGTGTCATTATCCATGACTTAGTGTGTTCAGACATTTATTTCACTTTTGGAATATGCAATCTGACCGCCTTACTCTTTCTTGTCTGATTTCCATTAGTCTGTCGCAGCTCTCCATTATGTCTGTGTTGCAGGATTTGCCGTTCGTGAACCAGTATTGTGTGTGTGTGGGGATAAAGTCTGGTTCTCAAGGCGTTCCACTAGTCGATTTTTTCCCCCCTCATGCATTACCTTGCTTGCGGTGCTTGCTTGCGACACTAAACAAGAAAAAAAAAGATTTTTATTCCGGTTATTATCCTTGGAAGATTAATAATTCAGTACAACCCAGGGAAGTCAAGCAGTGTGGCTTATGTTCATTGGGGTCGTTAGTTGCTCCTCCAGTATGCCATCTCACTCCTAGGAATCTATTTACTAAGCAAACATAGGTAGCAGTTGTTAGGAGACTGGTCTCATTGGATATGAGAGAAAGTGATACCACTGTACAGTGGTACGTACCACTATATCTAACAGTTTTACACATTTTTCTTTGTCGCCTTTCTTAAATATTATAATTCAATCAGCTATGATTTGAGAAAACCCACACTGAGAGAAAAAAAACAGTATAAAGACTGTATATCACTGACTGCGTCTGAGATCATGTTCATCAGTCAGAGATCGTAATATACAATCTTTTTTTTAGTCTGTTTCTGTCTACATGTGGATTTTTTTTATCTCATTGACAGGTGTCCGCTATATTCTGATATTTCATTAATTATTCATGTTATATTACCACTCCTCGTAAGGTGTTAGTGCAGGGCGGCCAGGAAGGTGTTAAGACACATGTGCAACATCTGGGTATCTTTATTGTAGACGTTTCGCCATCCTGTGGCTTTATCAATAAAGATACCCAGATGTTGCACATGTGTCTTAATTTTTATCTTGTGGGTATTATATACCATTCTTGCACAGGAAGGTGTTATTGAAGTGTCCAGTTCCGTCAGGATGCTCGCTCTTCCCTTCCCTGGTTATTCCCTGATGTTCATTTCTCTGTTCCTGTCTCATCTGCTGTCATCTCCTTTCTCTTCTTGTTATTTTCCATGTTTAGTTGAGTAGATACGCTGAGCCCCTCTGTTCATCTCTGCACTGAGTAATATTTATCCTTACCAATATTATTGACTTGAGTCCTGGAGGTGAGAAGTACAGTGCCTGCGAAGGACGGGTGGAGGTATGTTACAGTTTTTGAACTTTAGTGTAGGCATGCCTCTGGCAAGACAGTGATGGAGTGAGTGATGAGGAAAGTATTTCTTCTTTCTCGGGTCACCCTGCCTCGGTGGGAAACGGCAGATTTATTAATAAAAAAAATTAGACAACCAACAGACGAGATGCAACGTAGGAGGCATCCCAAATGTAAGAAATAGGAGATAATGTGTTGAAAGTCATACTGAGTATTTACAAGAGTGAGGATCAGGGTGTGTAGGAGGGAGATAAGACTCTGCTTTCCAGTTAACAGTAAGTGTGGCTAGGTATGTGCAGTGTTTTTGTGGCTGTTTAATATTATATGTACTGGCTTGTAAAAGATTAGCATTGTGGTTTTAAGAGATTAAATCAGATAATAAGGTTGTTGCACTTGCTGTTTACAGATGGCAGTACTTTTGGGAAATTCAGAAATTGGAAAAGTTGAGGAATACGAAAGTCACCACAGAAAAAAAAGAGCAAGAAGACAAAAATAAATAGAGAAAATGGAAGATTGGAAGATAGATGTAAGAGAAAGGAAAGGAAAGGATTGTGTATATATACACAGGGCCGGAAAATGGGTCTATGAAAGATGCACTGAATCACTGAAAAAAAATGACTAACGATAACAAGTGTTGAGGGATCTGTGATAAAGAAAATTTGATCATCGAGAGTCATAAAGGACACACCTGGAGACACACGGAGGAGGAGGAGGAGGAGGAGGAGGAGGGGGGGACAAAGCCAGCATCCTTACACACCTGAGCAGGATACACACCTGAGGACACAGAGAACCAAGGACACACTGAATACAAATGGTTCATTAATTAAATAAACAAGTTGACCGTTGACACGAACCAATGAGGCGCCATTCTTGTGCTCTTAGAGATAGATAGAGAGATAGAGAGACAGAGGAGAGAGAGAGAGAGAGAGAGAGAGAGAGAGAGAGAAAGAGAGAAAGAGAGAGAGATAGAGAGAGAGAGAGAGAGGGAGAGAGAGAAAGAAAGTTACGTATCTTTATTTCTTCAAACATATGGGAAGTGATTATTATATATATATATATATATATATATATATATATATATATATATATATATATATATATATATATATATATATATATATATATATATATATAACGTTAAATACTAGATCTATAACACTAAAATTATCTTTTTTTAATAACTTCGAAGAATTTTAATTTAGCTTATGCAAATTCCTGACAGATTCTGAAAAAAAATTGTGCGGGCGTTAAGGTTTGATAATTAAGGTGTTGAGCGGTGACCTTTGTAATGGGATTAAGGGACCTGTGTGAGTCAGCTGACCTTAACCAGCAATCATCTCTCAACACCTGTGTAGAATTTGTAATCTCGTATAATTGCATTTTTAAGTAACCTCCGCATTTAATTACATTTGTGTTTCACGTTAACTACATTTCCTAGTATTTAATATTAATTACAGTTGCTAGTATTTCCCATTAATTACATTTGCTAGTGTTTAACATTAGTTTTAAGAAAGTTACATTAGTTTTAAATAAATTACATTACACTATGCAGAATTTATCATTCAGTAGAGTTTGTCATGTGTTTGCCTATAAGAGGAGTCTATTTCAGTCTACTAGTACGAGTGTGTAAAACGTAGATGTTTTCTGGCAGGCCTACTGAAGTTTAACGAGGGTAAATAAGGCAGGAAAGAAAGGGGTAAGTGGATTGTAGGTTCCTCCTGGGCTGTGGGAGGGAATTTGTTCCTGAGCCACAGAGCACAATACAGCCCAGCCCAGCATAGCACAACACAGTCTAGCATAGCACAGTACAGTATAACATAGCACAGCACAGTACAACATATCACAGTACAGCATAACATAACACAGCACAGTACAACATAGCACAGTACAGTACAACATAGCACAGTGCAGCATAACATAGCACAGCACAGTACAACGTAGCACAGCACAGTACAACATAGCACAGCACAGTACAACATAGCACAGCACAGTACAACATAGCACAACACAGTACAACATAGCACAACACAGTACAACATAACACACCACAGTACAACATAGCACAGCACAGTACAACATAGCACAGCATAGTAAACATAGCACAGCACAGTACAACATAGCACAGCACAGTACAACATAGCACAACACAGTACAACATAGCACAGTACAGCATAACATAGCACAGTACAGCATAACATAGCATAGTACAGTACAATATAGCACAGCAGAGTAAACATAGCACAGCACAGTACAACATAGCACAGCACAGTACAACATAGCACAGTACAGCATAACATAGCACAGCACAGTACAACATAGCACAGCACAATACAACATAGCAGAACACAGTACAACATAGCACAGCACAGTACAACATAGTACAGCACAGTACAACATAGCACAACACAGTACAACATAGCACAGCACAGTACAACATAGCACAACACAGTACAACATAGCACAGCACAGTACAACATAGCACAACACAGTACAAAATAGCACAGCACAGTACAACATAGCACAGCACAGTACAACATAGCACAGCACAGTACAACATAGCACAACACAGTACAACATAGCACAGCACAGTACAACATAGCACAGCACAGTACAACATAGCACAACACAGTACAACATAGCACAACACAGTACAACATAGCACAACACAGTACAACATAGCACAACACAGTACAACATAGCACAACACATTACAACATAGCACAGCACAGTACAACATAGCACAGCACAGTACAACATAGCACAACACAGTACAACATAGCACAGCACAGTGCAACATAGCACAGCACAGTACCACATAGCACAACACAGTACAACATAGCACAACACAGTACAACATAGCACAACACAGTACAACATAGCACAGCACAGTACAACATAGCACAACACAGTACAACATAGCACAACACAGTACAACATAGCACAACACAGTACAACATAGCACAGCACAGTACAACATAGCACAGCACAGTACAACATAGCACAGTACAGCATAACATAGCACAACACAGTACAACATAACACAGCACAGTACAACATAGCACAGTACAGCATAACATAGCACAACACAGTACAACATAGCACACCACAGTACAACATAGCACAACACAGTACAACATAGCACAGTACAGCATAACATAGCACAGCACAGTACAACATAGCACAACACAGTACAACATAGCACAACACAGTACAACATAGCACAGTACAGCATAACATAGCACAATACAGTACAACATAGCACAACACAGTACAACATAGCACAACACAGTACAACATAGCACAGTACAGCACAACATAGCACAGCACAGTACAACATAGCACAACACAGTACAACATAGCACAGTACAGCATAACATAGCACAACACAGTACAACATAGCACAACACAGTGCAACATAGCACAGTACAGCATAACATAGAACAACACAGTACAACATAACACAGCAGAGTACAACATAGCACAGTACAGCATAACATAGCACAACATAGTACAACATAGCACAACACAGTACAACATAGCACAACACAGTATAACATAGCACAACACAGTACAACATAGCACAGCACAGTACAACATAGCACAGCACAGTACAACATAGCACAGCACAGTACAACATAGCACAGCACAGTACAACATAGCACAGTACAGCATAACATAGCACAGCACAGTACAACATAGCACAACACAGTACAACATAGCACAGCACAGTACAACATAGCACAGCACAGTACAACATAGCACAGTACAGCATAACATAGCACAACACAGTACAACATAACACAGCACAGTACAACATAGCACAGTACAGCATAACATAGCACAACACAGTACAACATAGCACACCACAGTACAACATAGCACAACACAGTACAACATAGCACAGTAGAGCATAACATAGCACAGCACAGTACAACATAGCACAACACAGTACAACATAGCACAGTACAGCATAACATAGCAAAATACAGTACAACATAGCACAACACAGTACAACATAGCACAACACAGTACAACATAGCACAGTACAGCACAACATAGCACAACACAGTACAACATAGCACAGTACAGCATAACATAGCACAGCACAGTACAACATAGCACAACACAGTACAACATAGCACAACACAGTACAACATAGCACAGTACAGCATAACATAGCTCAACACAGTACAACATAGCACAACACAGTACAACATAGCATAAATACAGTACAATATATATTATACAGTATAAATATAGCACAACATAGTACAATATAGTACAAATACAGTACAATATAGCATAGTATATAAATATAGCACAACATATGCATAAATATAGCATAGTACAGTATAATATAGTACAATACAGTATAAATATAGCACAACACAGTACAAATATACAACATAGGTATAACATAGCATAAAAAGGAAGCACAACATAGCACAGCATACAGTACAAATATAGTACAACAGTATAATATAGCATAGGCATAGTATAACATATATAACATATAATATAGCATTTATTACAGTGTAAATATAGTACAGTACAGTATAATATAGAATAACATAGTATAATATAATACAGTGAGTACAAATATAGCACAGTATAGTATAATATAGTACAACATAGGCATAAATATAGCATAATACATAAATATAGTACAATATAGTATAATATAGCATAACATAGGCTACAATATAGTACAGCATAGTATACAATATAGTATACATAGTATAATATAGCATAGCATAGTATAATATAGTACAGCACAGTATAATATAGCATAGTATAGTATAATATAGTACAGCATAGTATAATATAGTACAACATAGTACAAATATAGTACAGCATAGTATAATATAGCACATATTGTAAGGCAATATAGCACAGTGTACAGTATAATATAGTACAACATAGTATAAATATAACATGTTATAGTACAAATATGCATGTACAGCATAATATATACAAATACAGTATAAATATAGCACAATTACAGTACAAATATACAACACAGTACAAATATAGCACAGTAGAGCACAAATATAGCACAGCACAGTACAAATATAGTACAACATAGCATAAATATAGCATAGTACAGTATAAATATAGCAAAATACAGTACAATATAGTACAACATGTGCCCATAGCAATAACACAGTACAATATAGCATAGTACAGCACAATATAGCACAACATACAGTACAATATAGGCATAGCATATATAATATAGCATACACAAAAGAATATAGCATACAACATAGTATAAATATAGCACAATATTAGTACATAACATAGCACTGTGTACAGTATATAAATATAGCTCAACACAGTACAATATAGCACAACACAGTACAACATAGCATGTGCATGTTATAAATATAGCACAAATACAGTACAAATATACGACACATAGTATAATATAGCATAGCATAGTACAACATAGTACAGCACAGTACAACATAGTACAACACAGTACAATATAACACAGCACAGTACAACATAGTACAGTACAGTACAAATATAGTACAGCACAGTACAACATAGCATAGTACAGTATAATATAGCATGGTGCATAGTATAAATATAGCACAACACAGTACAAATATAGTACAGCATAGTATAAATATAGCACAGCATAGTACAATATAAATACAGTACAGCATAAATATAGCACAACACAGTACAATATAATACAGCACAGGTACAACATAGCATAGTACAGTAAGCATTATAGTACAACATAGTACAACATAGCATACTTACAGTACAACATAGCACAAATACAGTATAAACAGCATAGTAGAGTATAATATAGTACAGTACAGTACAATATAGCATAAACATAGTACAACAGGAAGGTACAGCATAATATAGCAAATACAGTACAAATATAGCACAAATACAGTACAAATAATATAGCACAACATAGCATAAATATAGCATAGCATAGCATAAATATAGTACAAATACAGTACAAATATAGCACAGTATAGATAATATAGTACAGCATAGCATAAATATAGTACAACACAGCATAAATATATACAATGATAGTAATACAATATAGTATGGTATGTATTATATAGTTTAACATAGTACACAGAAAAGAACATAGTAATAAATATAGTACAGTATAGTGTGCAATATAGCATAAATACAGTATAAATATAATACAGCATAGCATAAATATTATAGTAGTATGGTGGCAATATAGTACAATATAGTACAATATAGTGCAACAACATAGATATACAATATAGTACACACATAGTACAATTTAGGCATAGTACAGTATAATATAGTACAATATAGTATAAATATAGTACAACATAGTATAAATATAGTACAATAGTGCATAGTTAAATATAGCATAGTACAGTATAATAGGCACAGCACTGTAAGCAAATATATACAATACAGTACAATATAGTACAGCAGTAGTTAGTATAATATATACAACATAAAGTTATTATAGCACAACAGCATGTTATAGCACAGTATACAGCAGTATATACAAATACATAAATATAGCACAACATGTATAAATATAGTATAAAGGTATAAATATAGTACAACACACAGTACAAATATAGCACAGTACAGCATAATAAGTAGTACAACATAGCATAAATATAGCACAACACAGCATAATATAGCACAACACAGCACAAATATATACAGTACAGTATAATTCTAGTATAAATACAGTACAAATATAGCAATAAATACAGTACAATATAGCATAACATAGTATAATATAGCAGTACAGTATAATATAGCATAAATAACATAGCAGCATAAATATAGTACAAATACAGTACAATATAGCACAATACAGTATAATATAGTATAACATAGTACAACATAGCATAGCACAGTATAAATATAGTACAGTACAGTATAATATAGTACAATACAGTATTAAATATAAAGTAATAAATATAGCATAAATATAGTACAGCAGTATAAATATAGCATAGCATATATAATATAAGTACAACATAGTACAATATAGTACAAATACAAGTACAATATAGCACAAATACAGTACAATATAGCATAAAAGTAGTATAAATATAGTACAACATAGTATAATATAGCATAAATATAGTATAAATATAGCATAGTACAGTATATATAGTAGAACATATACAAATATAGCATAAATACAGTATAAATATAGCAATAACATAGTATAAATATAGCATAGTATATATAATATAGACAACACAGTACAACATAGCACAACACTGTACAACATAGCACAGCACAGTACAACAACAGTACAGTACAGTACAACATAGCACAACATAGCACAACATAGCACAGCACAGTACAACATAGCACAGTACAGCATAACATAGCACAACACAGTACAACATAGCACAACACAGTACAACATAGCACAACACAGTACAACATAGCACAGTACAGCATAACATAGCACAACACAGTACAATATAGCACAACACAGTACAACATAGCACAGTACAGCATAACATAGCAGAACACAGTACAACATAGCACAACACAGTACAACATAGCACAACACAGTACAACATAGCACAGTACAGCATAACATAGCACAACACAGTACAACATAGCACAACACAGTACAACATAGCACAACACAGTACAACATAGCACAGCACAGTACAACATAGCACAGTACAGCATAACATAGCACAACACAGTACAACATAGCACAACACAGTACAACATAGCACAACACAGTATAACATAGCACATTACAGCATAACATAGCACAACACAGTACAACATAGCACAACACAGTACAACATAGCACAGTACAGCATAACATAGCACAACACAGTACAACATAGCACAACACAGTACAACATAGCACAGTACAGCATAACATAGCACAGTACAGCATAACATAGCACAACACAGTACAACATAGCACAACACAGTACAACATAGCACAACACAGTACAACATAGCACAGTACAGCATAACATAGCACAACACAGTACAACATAGCACAACACAGTACAACATAGCACAGCACAGTACAACATAGCACAGTACAGCATAACATAGCACAACACAGTACAACATAGCACAACACAGTACAACATAGCACAACACAGTACAACATAGCACAGTACAGCATAACATAGCACAACACAGTACAACATAGCACAACACAGTACAACATAGCACAACACAGTACAACATAGCACAGTACAGCATAACATAGCACCCATGAAAGTGCTCCGTGCTTCAGAAAATACTGAAGGCACAGTGATCTCATGAGCAAAAAACTCTTCAGAGAAAATCAGTAATGTTGAATAGTTAAGGAAAGAGAGAGAGAGAGAGAGAGAGAGAGAGAGAGAGAGAGAGAGAGAGAGAGAGAGAGAGAGAGAGAGAGAGAGAGAGAGAGAGAGAGAGAGAGAGACAGACAGACAGACATACAGACAGACAGAGAGAGACAGAGACAGAGAAAGAGACAGAGAGAGAGACAGAGAGAGACAGAGACGGGCAGAGAACAGCAACTTCACTCTGGCTGTACCCTTCTCCAGAACATCACTCCATCTGAGATCATACATACCCAGGATGATTCGAGTATGGAACACATTCGTACAACATAATGATGTCAACGAGATAACGTCAGTTGATCAAATGAAAATGCTGGCCCACAGATGGCTCCAACTTCATCCTGTTCCCTACTTGTATGTCTCATAACAATAAAAATGCTTTCAAATGAGCTGATGTAGGTAACAGCTTGTCAATAAAGTTAGGAATCCTTAACCTGTAAATAGCTTGTCAATAAAGTTAGCGATCCTTAACCTAACCTTGTCAAACCCCGTGTAAAAAAAAAAAAAAAAAAAAGAGAGAGAGACAGAGAGAGAGAGAGAGAGAGACAGAGTCAGAGAGACAGAGAGAGAGAGAGAGAGAGAGAGAGAGAGAGAGAGAGAGAGAGAGAGAGAGAGAGAGAGAGAGAGAGAGAGAGAGAGAGAGAGAGAGAGAGAGAGAGAGAGAGAGAGAGAGAGAGAGAGAGAGAGAGAGTGAGAGAGAGAGAGACAGAGAGAGAGAGAGAGAGAGAGAGAGAGAGAGATTACAGACAGACATTTTAATACCTCTATATAGCCTGTACCTAGCTTTGACCCTCCCTCCCTCTCTCCCTTCCTCCCTCTCTCCCTCCCTCCCTTCCTTCCTTCCTCCCTCCAACAACCCAAACACACAAGAGAGAGTCATTATGTGCAGGTCTGCGGTATTCTAAGGTATGTGGCGGTCTCTGATATCCTCTGGAATGCTTTGAGAGGGAGAATAAACGCGATGAAGCAGAGGAAGGGAGAGCAGGGGAAGGGGAGGTGATGAGGAGTAGGTGAGGGGAGGGGGAAGGAGAACTTGGAGGAGGAGGAGGAGGATGGGAAGATGAAGGAAGGAGTGCGTAGGAGAGACGAGTGGGTTAGGGAATTTAGGAAGGGTTGTGTGTAGGGGAGAATCGCAAGGTGAGGGGTGAGGAGAAACACAAGGTGAGGGGTGAGGAGAAACACAAGGTGAGGGGTGAGGAGAAACACAAGGTGACGGGTGAGGAGAAACGCAAGGTGAGGGGTGAGGAGAAACGCAAGGTGAGGGGTGAGGAAAAACACAAGGTGAGGGGTGAGGAGAAACACAAGGTGAGGGGTGAGGAGAAACGCAAGGTAAGGGGTGAGGAGAAATACAAGGTGAGGGGTGAGGAGAAACGCAAGGTGGAGGTGGGTGAAGGGGGAAGAAAAACTATGTGGGATGAATTTACATTGTACACCCCAAATCCATCCTGTGGATGGTAGCACAAGAGAATATGGATACACGAAAGGCCTAGGAACTAGGCCCCAAAAGGGTTAACAGAAGTACATCCGGATTTATATCTTCAGTTCACTTATCTTTTACAAGTAACTTTAGGAAATTTGCTTAATATATCTGGTATCTTATTTTCATTAATAAGATATCTTGACATGTCACATAGGTTATTATATTACCTCTATATTCCTCAATAAGTGGACAATTAAGTACATGGTGTTCAAGATAGTGACCATATGGCTGGTCACATAATTTGCATTTAGTTTGATCATCATCTGTGTGTCTGTCAAACTGCCAGAAGTACTTGTAGCCAATACTAAGCCTGGCTACTACAGCATCAGTCAGTCTGTGTGTCTGTCAAACTGCCAGAAGTACTTGTAGCCAATACTAAACCTGGCTACTACAGCATCAGTCAGTCTGTGTGTCTGTCAAACTGCCAGAAGTACTTGTAGCTAATACTAAACCTGGCTACTACAGCATCAGTCAGTCTGTGTGTCTGTCAAACTGCCAGATGTACTTGTAGCTAATACTAAACCTGGCTACTACAGCATCAGTCAGTCTGTGTGTCTGTCAAACTGCCAGAAGTACTTGTAGCCAATACTAAACCTGGCTACTACAGCATCAGTCAGTCTGTGTGTCTGTCAAACTGCCAGAAGTACTTGTAGCCAATACTAAACCTGGCTACTACAGCATCAGTCAGTCTGTGTGTCTGTCAAACTGCCAGAAGTACTTGTAGCTAATACTAAAGATGGCTACTACAGCATCAGTCAGTCTGTGTGTCTGTCAAACTGCCAGAAGTACTTGTAGCCAATACTAAACCTGGCTACTACAGCATCAGTCAGTCTGTGTGTCTGTCAAACTGCCAGAAGTACTTGTAGCTAATACTAAGCCTGGCTACTACAGCATCAGTCAGTCTGTGTGTCTGTCAAACTGCCAGAAGTACTTGTAGCCAATACTAAACCTGGCTACTACAGCATCAGTCAGTCTGTGTGTCTGTCAAACTGCCAGAAGTACTTGTAGCTAATACTAAACCTGGCTACTACAGCATCAGTCAGTCTGTGTGTCTGTCAAACTGCCAGAAGTACTTGTAGCCAATACTAAACCTGGCTACTACAGCATCAGTCAGTCTGTGTGTCTGTCAAACTGCCAGAAGTACTTGTAGCCAATACTAAACCTGGCTACTACAGCATCAGTCAGTCTGTGTGTCTGTCAAACTGCCAGAAGTACTTGTAGCCAATACTAAACCTGGCTACTACAGCACCAGTCAGTTCACATTGTAGGGCGAGACCCTGGGGACGCTTTCCGGGTGTCAACGCCCCTGCGACCCTGTCACCTTCCCGTCTCCGCCACCGCGGCCTGGTTCCAGACCAGGCGGCCATGTGGATCAGCACCTGACCAACCAGGCTGTTACTGCTGGCCGCATCCACTCCAGATCACATCATGGCTGACCGGGCTCTGACTGTGTTTAAACTTGATTTCATTATTCCGATTGTAGTCGAATGTTGTCAGGAAATAGAATTATAAGAGGCGCCGGGGCCCAGGAGCTGAACCTTCAATCCCAAATAGTCTAGTAATTACACACACACACACACACACACACACACACACACATACATGCACGCACACACACGCACATCCGGTAATATCACCATGCAAGGACACAGTAAAACATTTTATGGAGCAATAAAAACCTTAGAGAATATATATATATATATATATATATATATATAATATATATATATATATATATATATATATATATATATATATATATATATATATATATATATATATGTATATATATATATATATATATATATATATATATATATATATATATATATATATATATATATATATATATATATATGAAGATTCGAAACTGTCGCACGTCTCTCTCACTGTGCTGGGTAACCGGGTGTTTGATGTTTCTATCTGTGGTAGCTGAGGAGAAAAAACCAGGGTGTGCTCCTACGACGTAACGAGTTGCAGATCACCTAAAAAGGACTTGTGTATACTGGAAGGAAGACTTTGATGGTCGCGTAGCTGATGGACCTTTAAAAGAATACTTGAGAACATGACTGTCCTGCTGAAGTCTCTCAGGCTGACAGATTTCAACATTTTGTATGAGGAATTAAACACATGTGCAACGTCTGGGTGACTTCTTTTATAGACGTATCCCCAACCAGTGGCTTTATCAGTACAATACCATACAAGGACATAATGTGAAGACTGTAGAAACACATACGAAACATGAAGTAATCCGTCCCTCAGCCTTCCAGTTGGCGAAGAGCACCGTAGTCTTCACCATCTCCAAGGCTCTACATTCCTCACTGGTTGGCGAAGCGTCTGCAACTTAAAATACCCCGATATTGCATGTGTCTAATTCGTCATCTTTGTATGAACTCCATCCTGCGTGATGAAATATGGCGGAAAACATAGCTAGCTTTTGTTCCCACTGTGTAACTATCACATAGAACAGAGAAGCAGCCTACTGCTGTTGTCACCAATATTATTCCTCTCGAGGGAGGTTCCTTGACTCTGGTGAGGGACTTTTAATCTAGGGAATTGGATCTGTGCTCCTGTTCCCTGAAATGATCCTGAATACCTTCCATTATTCCCCCCCCCCACATATGCGCTGTGTAATCCTACGGGTATAGCGCTCCCCCATGATTAAAATAATTATAATAATCCAATATTGTTAATAAGAAAGAAGCATCGTTATGGAAAGGAGCTGGGACAATGGGTCAGAGGAATGGGGACAGTGAGTTTCCATGCTGAATGTCTTCCGGCAAAATGATTTCATGCTGTTGTAAGAATTTTGAATCTTCACTTTATCCGGCTACTAAATTAAGAAGAAACTAAAGAACTACGCTCAAACGGCTATCAAAGCTACACTTGTGATTGAATACTTCCTTCAAGTATTAAGCTTAATATTTTCTTATCTTCCAGTAGGTCGTCGATTTCAACTTTTTCTGCATGAACCTCTGCGTCTACCTTGACGAACTCGCAAAGGAGAAGCTGATTTGGTTAAAACTTCTTGACATCTCCTTCGATGCTTCTGATGGCCACTTTGAGAGCGAGGCAGTGAAGGGTGCTACCAATGAGAACGAGGCACTGAAGAGTGCTACCAATGAGAACGAGGCAGTGAAGGGTGCTACCAATGAGAACGAGGCAGTGAAGGGTGCTACCAATGAGAACGAGGCAGTGAAGGGTGCTACCAATGAGAACGAGGCAGTGAAGGGTGCTAGCAATGAGAACGAGGCAGTGAAGGGTGCTACCAATGAGAACGAGGCAGTGAAGGGTGCTACCAATGAGAACGAGGCAGTGAAGGGTGTTACCAATGAGAACGAGGCAGTGAAGGGTGCTACCAATGAAAACGAGGCAGTGAAGGGTGCTACCAGTGAGAACGAGGCAGTGGAGGGTGCTACCAATGAGAACAAGGCGGCCGAGGGTACTACCAATGAGAACGAGGCAGCGGAGGGTATATAAGTCTGAATTCTGTTGCGACACCACCTGAAAGAAGCTAACGTGTCAAGTAATTCTTCATGAATTGTCTAGACAATTACCGCCTTGTCTTGTCGTTTAAATATTCGTTATGCAATCGAAAAAAAGGCAATTGCAACTTGTATATCTACTACCAATTCAGAGTCATGCACCTATATATTTGTTTTATCTATGTGACTCTGATGGGTAAGTATTATACCCCTTCAAGAATTTTCTATTATTACACATACACTTTTTACATTACACCAAAGTGGCTGGGCCACTTCCCTTTTATATCCTACCTTATTTCCCCTCCCACCTTTTTCCAATATTTCTATCTTGACCCATCCTTCTTCCTTACCCACATTACCAAAGCTCTGGTCATAAGAAACAGAAAAAAGCTTCGCATTGTTCCAGACTATGGAGCAGAACTCTTCTTGAGGTTGAAGGACTAACCATCTCAAAACGAAGTGTTCCACGGTGACGGATTGATTACAACGTCTTCAAATCTCTACTCTTTCTGTTGTTTCTGTATTCGACCGAAGAAACCTACTGTGTAGGCGAAACGTTTCAAAATAAAGATACCTAACTGATGCACACGTGTCTTAATTATCGAGAATCAGTCAGCGAAGAGTACTACCAAAGGCGCTGGACATGATCCTCCCAATCTTTTTAAAAGTGCAATAGAAGCCTGGTTATGGAGTTGGCCTGGGGGTTGTTGACCCCAGGGTTGTTCCAGCTAGAGTATTGTTGTTTGTACCAGCCACTGTATTGTGGGTTGTGGATTATTACCTTCACGTAAGGAATGCAGTGTTGAAGGTTTTAACTTTTGTAAAATGAAGCTGGAAAGGCAGCCATTGACGAATATCCTAAACCCAGATAAGGCGATACAGGGTGTTTCAAAAAGATGGAACCAATTTTCATTTCATGAATAAAATTAAACCCAGTTTCACTGATGGAATGAATGATAAAACGCTACTTGTAATCAAAACATACAAAACATTCAGTACGTTTAACCTTTCCATCGCATGCGTACTATATTCATGGTTAATTAGTTTGCCAGTCTATCAGTCATTTAGTAAAGGACCAAAGCCATAATCGCACAATTAATCAACTAATCAACAAATTAAGCTCATTATTCAGTCAATTAATCAATCCCTTTCTTCTGATGTTCTCACAACACTGGAGACATCATTTCGGTTTATGTACATGGACACAGTTGCAACTAATGTGACGTTTTATTGTGGCATCGTTTTATTGTGGCATCTTTTATTGTGGCATCTTGACAACATTGCGGTCTGACTTTGACCATTTGCAAAGTCAATGTGACCTTGCAAATGGTCAAAGTCAGACCGAAACGTCGTCGTAAACTCTCTATGTGGGTTATTTGGGCATCGTTCCAGTCATGATACTATGCCTTTTTCTTCTTCTAACGCTGGTCTGGTGAAAGAAGCACTGGACTTCAATGTCGACCTCAAGATCACACAGCGCCGTTGAGTTCACCGTCTGTTATCCTACCCCAGTTTAATTCGAAGCCTAGACGTAAGTTAGCAGTCAGTGAACACCCAGGTACCTACCATCTTTTCCGTTTTATCTACCTACCTGGAGTCTACCTGGAGGGTGTTCCGGGGGTCAATGTCCCAGCGGCCCAGTCCTTGACTAGGTATTGAGGGTTAGTTGTGGATTGTTCCAGCCACGGTATTGTGACTTCAATTCTTCTAGGCTAGCAAACATAGCCTTCAGACACCTATGTAAGATCTCTTCACCACATAGGTACGACAGAGCCTTGAAGAACTAAGTTTTTCCACTTAGTCTCATTCCGTACATGGACTATACTGAACCAATAAACCGCTTTCGACACCATTGTAAACATTGATACACCCCAAGACTTTTGCTGCTATAAACATGAAAACACACTAGCCTCTAGCTCACTACACACCCAAGACCTATACTAGACAAAACACAAAATCCTCCCAAAAAAAAAACACTAATGGTGCTCTGGTCTTACTTTCTAAGTCTATATTCCACTAAAAGTCTCTTATTTCTTTGACCCCTTTCACAACACCTACGAGGCCTGGTCTCAGACCGGGCCGCAGGGGCGTTGACCCCCGAAACCCTCTCCAGGTAACCTCCAGGTAAACACCCCACAATAAAACCACACCATCCCCTCTCCTAACCCTTTCCCTTCCTCCCTCACCTACTTTCTTCCATCCTCCTGCCCATACTAATTATTTAACATCTTTTGTATCCTAGTGAGGTCTTCCAGCTCAGGCGACAGAATTCTTCACGATGTAAACGAAAGCACTGTATAAATATGATAGAGAAAAAACATAGCTATCTTTGTCCCCACCATGTATCTGTTTGTAGAAGAGGGTAGTATATTATTGCAAGTGTTCCCATACACGTTGCAGCAAACTGCGGGTGTTCCTATAACCTCATATTCCTATAGAATGGGTACCCACACGCTGCGGGTGTTCCCACCTTTTAACTATGATTTTTAGAAGTAGCTGCTGCACACTGCTGATGTTCCCACCTTGTATTCCCACACACTGCTGGTGTTCCCATTTTGTATTCCCACACACTGCTGATGTTCCCACCTTGTATTCCCACACACTGCTGGTATTCCCACCTTGTATTCCCACACACTGCTGGTGTTCCCACCTTGTATTCCCACACACTGCTGGTGTTCCCACCTTGTATTCCCACACACTGCTGGTGTTCCCACCTTGTATTCCCACACACTGCTGGTGTTCTCATTTTGTATTCCCACACACTGCTGACGTTCCCACCTTATATTCCCACACACTGCTGGTGTTCCCACCTTGTATTCCCACACACTGCTGGTGTTCCCTCCTTGTATTCCCACACACTGCTGGTGTTCCCACCTTGTATTCCCACACACTGCTGGTGTTCCCACCTCGTATTCCCACACACTGCTGGTGTTCCCACCTTGTATTCCCACACACTGCTGGTGTTCCCACCTTGTATTCCCACACACTGCTGGTGTTCCCACCTCGTATTCCCACACACTGCTGGTGTTCCCACCTTGTATTCCCACACACTGCTCGTGTTCCCACCTTGTATTCCCACACACTGCTGGTGTATTCCCACCTCGTATTCCCCACACACACTCGCTGCTCGTGTTCCCACCTTGTATTCCCACACACTGCTGGTGCTCCCACCTTGTATTCCCACACACTGCTGGTGTTCCCACCTTGTATTCCCACACACTGCTGGTGTTCCCACCTTGTATTCCCACACACTGTTGGTGTTCCCACCTTGTATTCCCACACACTGCTGGTGTTCCCATCTTGTATTCCCACACACTGCTGGTGTTCCCACCTTGTATTCCCACACACTGCTGGTGTTCCCACCTTGTATTCCCACACACTGCTGGTGTTCCCACCTCGTATTCCCACACACTGCTCGTGTTCCCACCTTGTATTCCCACACACTGCTGGTGCTCCCACCTTGTATTCCCACACACTGCTCGTGTTCCCACCTTGTATTCCCACACACTGCTGGTGCTCCCACCTTGTATTCCCACACACTGCTGGTGTTCCCACCTTGTATTCCCACACACTGTTGGTGTTCCCACCTTGTATTCCCACACACTGCTGGTGTTCCCACCTTGTATTCCCACACACTGCTAGTGTTCCCACCTTGTATTCCCACACACTGCTGGTGTTCCCACCTTATATTCCCACACACTGCTGGTGTTCCTACCTTGTATTCCCACACACTGCTGGTGTTCCCACCTTGTATTCCCACACACTGCTGGTGTTCCCACCTCGTATTCCCACACACTGCTGGTGTTCCCACCTTGTATTCCCACACACTGCTGGTGTTCCCACCTCGTATTCCCACACACTGCTGATGTTCCCACCTTGTATTCCCACACACTGCTGGTGTTCCCACCTTGTATTCCCACACACTGCTGGCGTTCCCACCTTGTATTCCCACACACTGTTGGTGTTCACACCTTGTATTCCCACACACTGCTGGTGTTCCCACCTTGTATTCCCACACACTGCTGGTGTTCCCACCTTGTATTCCCACACACTGCTGGTGTTCCCACCTTATATTCCCACACACTGCTGGTGTTCCCACCTCGTATTCCCACACACTGCTCGTGTTCCCACCTTGTATTCCCACACACTGCTGGTGCTCCCACCTTGTATTCCCACACACTGCTGGTGTTCCCACCTTGTATTCCCACACACTGCTGGTGTTCCCACCTTGTATTCCCACACACTGTTGGTGTTCACACCTTGTATTCCCACACACTGCTGGTGTTCCCACCTTGTATTCCCACACACTGCTGGTGTTCCCACCTTGTATTCCCCACACACTGCTGGTGTTCCCACCTTATATTCCCACACACTGCTGGTGTTCCCACCTCGTATTCCCACACACTGCTCGTGTTCCCACCTTGTATTCCCACACACTGCTGGTGCTCCCACCTTGTATTCCCACACACTGCTGGTGTTCCCACCTTGTATTCCCACACACTGCTGGTGTTCCCACCTTGTATTCCCACACACTGTTGGTGTTCCCACCTTGTATTCCCACACACTGCTGGTGTTCCCACCTTGTATTCCCACACACTGCTGGTGTTCCCACCTTGTATTCCCACACACTGCTGGTGTTCCCACCTTGTATTCCCACACACTGCTGGTGTTCCCACCTTGTATTCCCACACACTGCTGGTGTTCCCACCTTGTATTCCCACACACTGCTGGTGTTCCCACCTTGTATTCCCACACACTGCTGGTGTTCCCACCTCGTATTCCCACACACTGCTGGTGTTCCCACCTGGTATTCCCCACACACTGCTGGTGTTCCCACCTTGTATTCCCACACACTGCTCCCACCTTGTATTCCCACACACTGCTGGTGTTCCCACCTTGTATTCCCACACACTGCTGGTGTTCCCTCCTTGTATTCCCACACACTGCTGGTGTTCCCACCCTTGTATTCCCACACACTGTTGGTGTTCACCTTGTACACACACTGCTGGTGTTCCCAACTCGTATTCCCACACACTGCTGGTGTTCCCACCTTGTATTCCCACACACTGCTGGTGATCCCACCTTGTATTCCCACACACTGCTGGTGTTCCCACCTTGTATTCCCACACAATGCTGGTGATGCCACCTTGTATTCACCACTGCTGGTGTTCCCACCTTGTATTCCCACACACTGCTGGTGTTCCCAACTAGTATTCCCACACACTGCTGGTGTTACCTTGTATTCCCACACACTGCTGGTGTTCCCACCTTGTATTCCCACACACTGCTGGTGTTCCCAACTCGTATTCCCACACACTGCTGGTGTTCCCACCTTGTATTCCCACACACTGCTGGTGTTCCCACCTTGTATTCCCACACACTGCTGGTGTTCCCACCTTGTATTCCCACACACTGCTGGTGTTCCCACCTTGTATTCCCACACACTGTAAATAACCCATCGAGGTCGCTGGGGATCACCAATAAATCTACCGAAATCGGACGCCACGAGGCCCGGGGCTACTACCGCGGCTACCGCAACTACCGTAGCTACCGCAAGTTTACTCATTATCGCAAAGGAAAAATTTGTTCTCTCTCTCTCTCCCCAAAATAAGTGTCTTCCTGTGTCTCAGGAGACGAATAAATTTAACTCTCTAACTTTAACGAGGTAGTTTATTCTTATAGAATTTCCTGGTTTTTTATTTTTTTTGGAAGGGTCTCCCTGGTTTTTGGAAGGGTCTCCCTGGTTTTTGGAAGGGTCTCCCTGGTTTTTGGAAGGGTCTCCCTGGTTTTTGGAAGGGTCTCCCTGGTTTTTGGAAGGGTCTCCCTGGTTTTCGGAAGTGTCTCCCTGGTTTTTGGAAGGGTCTCCCTGGTTTTTGGAAGTGTCTCCCTGGTTTTTGGAAGTATCTCCCTGGTTTTTGGAAGTGTCTCCCTGGTTTTTGGAAGTATCTCCCTGGTTTTTGGAAGTGTCTCCCTGGTTTTTGGAAGTGTCTCCCTGGGTTTTGGAAGTATCTCCCTGGTTTTTGGAAGGGTCTCCCTGGTTTTTGGAAGGGTCTCCCTGGTTTTTGGAAGGGTCTCCCTGGTTTTTGGAAGGGTCCCTGGTTTTTGGAAGTGTCTCCCTGGTTTTTGGAAGTATCTCCCTGGTTTTTGGAAGTGTCTCCCTGGTTTTTGGAAGTATCTCCCTGGTTTTTGGAAGGGTCTCCCTGGTTTTTGGAAGGGTCTCCCTGGTTTTTGGAAGGGTCTCCCTGGTTTTTGGAAGTATCTCCCTGGTTTTTGGAAGTGTGTCCCTGGTTTTTGGAAGTATCTCCCTGGTTTTTGGAAGGGTCTCCCTGGTTTTTGGAAGGAAGTCTCCCTGGTTTTTGGAAGGGTCTCCCTGGTTTTTGGAAGTATCTCCCTGGTTTTTGGAAGGGTCTCCCTGGTTTTTGGAAGTGTCTCCCTGGTTTTTGGAAGTGTCTCCCTGGTTTTTTTTGGAAGGGTCTCCCTGGTTTTTGGAAGGGTCTCCCCTGGTTTTTGGAAGTTTTTGGAAGGGTCTCCCTGGTTTTTGGAAGTGTCTCCCTGGTTTTTGGTTTTTGGAAGTGTCTCCCTGGTTTTTGGAAGGGTCTCCCTGGTTTTTGGAAGGGTCTCCCTGGTATTTGGCACGGTCTCCCTGGTTTTTGGAAGGGTCTCCCTGGTCTCCCTGGTTTTTGGAAGTATCTCCCTGGTTTTTGGAAGGGTCTCCCTGGTTTTTGGAAGTATCTCCCTGGTTTTTGGAAGGGTCTCCCTGGTTTTTGGAAGGGTCTCCCTGG